>NW_028127414.1:0-105105 GCF_965231255.1 Vanellus vanellus
CAGCGGGGAAAAGTGATGCTGGTCCTCACTGCCTCCTGGAACCCCTTCAAATGCCCAGACAATTTGGCCCTCCCTCTTTCCTGCAGACTCTATCCTCAAAAGCACCTTTTTTCACTTTCGGCGGTGTTTGGAGCAAAAAAGACAAACGTCCAGCTTTGCTGCCACAGCAAAGGTGCCAGCGGGGAAAAGTGATGCTGGTCCTCACTGCCTCCTGGAACCCCTTCAAATGCCCCAGACAATTTAGCCCTCTCTGCTTTCCTGCAGACTCTATCCTCAAAGCACCTTTTTTCACTCTCGTCAGCCTCCGGAGCAAAAAAGACAAACGTCCAGCTTTTTCTGCCACAGCAAAGGTGCCAGCGGGAAAAGTGATGCTGTCCTCACTGCCTCCTGGAACCCCTTCAAATGCCCCAGACAATTTGGCCATCCCTGTTTCCTGCAGACTCTATCCTCAAAAGCACCTTTTTTCACTTTCGGCGGTGTTTGGAGCAAAAAAGACAAACGTCAAGCTTTTGCTGCCACAGCAAATGTGCGAGCGGGGAAAAGTGATGCTGGTCCTCACTGCCTCCTGGAACCCTTCAAATGCGCCATACAATTTCACCCTCTCTTCTTTCCTGTGGACTCTATCGTCAAAAGGACCTTTTTTCAATTTCGGCGGTGTTTGGAGCAAAAAAGACAAACGTCCAGCTTTTGCTGCCACAGCAAAGGTGCCAGCAGGGAAAAGTGATGCTGGTCCTCACTGCCTCCTGGAAGCTCTTCAAATGCCCCAGACAATTTGGCCCTCTCTGCTTTCCTGCAGACTCTATCCTCAAAAGCACCTTTTTCACTCTCGTCAGCCTCCGGAGCAAAAAAGACAAACGTCCAGCTTTTTCTGCCACAGCAAAGGTGCCAGCGGGAAAAGTGATGCTGGTCCTCACTGCCTCCTGGAACCTCTTCAAATGCCCCAGACAATTTGGCCCTCTCTGCTTTCCTGCAGACTCTATCCTCAAAAGCACCTTTTTTGACCTTAGGCTGTGTTTGGCGCAAAAAAGACAAACGTCCAGCTTTTTGCTGCCACAGCAAAGGTGCCAGGCGGGGAAAAGTGATGCTGGTCCTCACTGCCTCCTGGAAGCTCTTCAAATGCCCCAGACAATTTGGCCCTCTCTGCTTTCCTGCAGACTCTATCCTCAAAAGCACCTTTTTTGACCTTAGGCTGTGTTTGGAGCAAAAAAGACAAACGTCCAGCTTTTGCTGCCACAGCAAAGGTGCCAGCGGGGAAAAGTGATGCTGGTCCTCACTGCCTCCTGGAACCCCTTCAAATGCCCCAGACAATTTGGGCCCTCCCTCTTTCCTGCAGACTCTATCCTCAAAAGCACCTTTTTTCACTTTCGGCGCTGTCTGGAGCAAAAAAGACAAACGTCCAGCTTTTGCTGCCACAGCAAAGGTGCCAGCGGGGAAAAGTGATGCTGGTCCTCACTGTCTCCTGGAACCCCTTCAAATGCCCCAGACAATTTAGCCCTCTCTGCTTTCCTGCGGAGTCTATCGTCAAAAGGAACTTTTTTCACTTTCGGCAGTGTTTCGAGCTAAAAAGACAAACGTCCAGCTTTTGCTGCCACAGCAAAGGTGCCAGAGGGGAAAAGTGATGCTGGTCCTCACTGCCTCCTGAAACCCCTTCAAATGCCAGAGACAATTTAGCCCTCCCTGTTTCCTGCAGACTCTATCCTCAAAAGCACCTTTTTTCAATTTCTGCGGTGTTTGGAGCAAAAGGGACAAACGTCCAGCTTTTGCTGCCACAGCAAAGGTGCCAGCGGGGAAAAGTGATGCTGGTCCTCACTGCCTCCTGGAACCCCTTCAAATGCCCCAGACAATTTGGCCCTCCCTGTTCCTGCAGACTCTATCGTCAAAAGCACCTTTTTTCACTTTCGGCGGTGTTTGGAGCAAAAAAAGACAAACGTCCAGCTTTTGCTGCCACAGCAAAGGTGCCAGCGGGGAAAAGTGATGCTGGTCCTCACTGCCTCCTGGAACCCCTTCAAATGCGCCATACAATTTCACCCTCTCTTCTTTCCTGTGGACTCTATCGTCAAAAGGACCTTTTTTCAATTTCAGCGGTGTTTGGAGCAAAAAAGACAAACGTCCAGCTTTTGCTGCCACAGCAAAGGTGCCAGCGGGGAAAAGTGATGCTGGTCCTCACTGTCTCCTGGAACCCCTTCAAATACCCCAGTCAATTTGGCACTCTGTGCTTTCCTGCAGACTATATCCTCAAAAGCACCTTTTTCCCTTTCGGCGGTGTTTGTAGCAAAAAAGACAAACGTCCAGCTTTTGCTGCCACAGCAAAGGTGCCAGCGGGGAAAAGTGATGCTGGTCCTCACTGCCTCCTGGAACCCCTTCAAATGCCCCAGACAATTTGGCCCTCTCTGCTTTCCTGCAGACTCTATCCTCAAAAGCACCTTTTTTCACTTTCGGCGGTGTTTGGAGCAAAAAAGACAAACGTCCAACTTTTGCTGCCACAGCAAAGGTGCCAGCGGGGAAAAGTGATGCTGGTCCTCACTGCCTCCTGGAACCCCTTCAAATGCCCCAGACAATTTCACCCTCTCTTCTTTCCTGTGGACTCTATCGTCAAAAGGAACTTTTTTCAATTTCGGCGGTTTTTGGAGCAAAAAAGACAAACGTCCAGCTTTTGCTGCCACAGCAAAGGTGCCAGCGGGGAAAAGTGATGCTGGTCCTCACTGCCTCCTGGAACCCCTTCAAATGCCCCAGACAATTTAGCCCTCTCTGCTTTCCTGCAGACTCTATCCTCAAAAGCACCTTTTTTCACTCTCGTCAGCCTCCGGAGCAAAAAAGACAAACGTCCAGCTTTTTCTGCCACAGCAAAGGTGCCAGCGGGGAAAAGTGATGCTGGTCCTCACTGCCTCCTGGAACCTCTTCAAATGCCCCAGACAATTTGGCCCTCTCTGCTTTCCTGCAGACTCTATCCTCAAAAGCACCTTTTTTGACCTTAGGCTGTGTTTGGAGCAAAAAAGACAAACGTCCAGCTTTTGCTGCCACAGCAAAGGTGCCAGCGGGGAAAAGTGATGCTGGTCCTCACTGCCTCCTGGAACCTCTTCAAATGCCCCAGACAATTTGGCCCTCTCTGCTTTCCTGCAGACTCTATCCTCAAAAGCACCTTTTTTGACCTTAGGCTGTGTTTGGAGCAAAAAAGACAAACGTCCAGCTTTTGCTGCCACAGCAAAGGTGCCAGCGGGGAAAAGTGATGCTGGTCCTCACTGCCTCCTGGAACCCCTTCAAATGCCCCAGACAATTTGGCCCTCCCTCTTTCCTGCAGACTCTATCCTCAAAAGCACCTTTTTTCAATTTCGGCGGTGTTTGGAGCAAAAAAGACAAACGTCCAGCTTTTGCTGCCACAGCAAAGGTGCCAGCGGGGAAAAGTGATGCTGGTCCTCACTGCCTCCTGGAACCCCTTCAAATGCGCCATACAATTTCACCCTCTCTTCTTTCCTGTGGACTCTGTCGTCAAAAGGACCTTTTTTCACTTTCAGCGGTGTTTGGAGCAAAAAAGACAAACGTCCAGCTTTTGCTGCCACAGCAAAGGTGCCAGCGGGGAAAAGTGATGCTGGTCCTCACTGTCTCCTGGAACCCCTTCAAATGCCCCAGACAATTTAGCCCTCTCTGCTTTCCTGCGGAGTCTATCGTCAAAAGGAACTTTTTTCACTTTCGGCAGTGTTTCGAGCTAAAAAGACAAACGTGCAGCTTTTGCTGCCACAGCAAAGGTGCCAGAGGGGAAAAGTGATGCTGGTCCTCACTGCCTCCTGAAACCCCTTCAAATGCCAGAGACAATTTAGCCCTCCCTGTTTCCTGCAGACTCTATCCTCAAAAGCACCTTTTTTCAATTTCTGCGGTGTTTGGAGCAAAAGGGACAAACGTCCAGCTTTTGCTGCCACAGCAAAGGTGCCAGCGGGGAAAAGTGATGCTGGTCCTCACTGCCTCCTGGAACCCCTTCAAATGCCCCAGACAATTTGGCCCTCCCTGTTTCCTGCAGACTCTATCGTCAAAAGCACCTTTTTTCACTTTCGGCGGTGTTTGGAGCAAAAAAGACAAACGTCCAGCTTTTGCTGCCACAGCAAAGGTGCCAGCGGGGAAAAGTGATGCTGGTCCTCACTGCCTCCTGGAACCCCTTCAAATGCCCCAGACAATTTGGCCATCCCGGTTTCCTGCAGACTCTATCCTCAAAAGCACCTTTTTTCACTTTCGGCGGTGTTTGGAGCAAAAAAGACAAACGTCAAGCTTTTGCTGCCACAGCAAAGGTGCGAGCGGGGAAAAGTGATGCTGGTCCTCACTGCCTCCTGGAACCCCTTCAAATGCGCCATACAATTTCACCCTCTCTTCTTTCCTGTGGACTCTATCGTCAAAAGGACCTTTTTTCAATTTCAGCGGTGTTTGTGCAAAAAAGACAAACGTCCAGCTTTTGCTGCCACAGCAAAGGTGCCAGCGGGGAAAAGTGATGCTGGTCCTCACTGTCTCCTGGAACCCCTTCAAATACCCCAGACAATTTGGCACTCTGTGCTTTCCTGCAGACTATATCCTCAAAAGCACCTTTTTCCCTTTCGGCGGTGTTTGTAGCAAAAAAGACAAACGTCCAGCTTTTGCTGCCACAGCAAAGGTGCCAGCGGGGAAAAGTGATGCTGGTCCTCACTGCCTCCTGGAACCCCTTCAAATGCCCCAGACAATTTGGCCCTCTCTGCTTTCCTGCAGACTCTATCCTCAAAAGCACCTTTTTTGACCTTAGGCTGTGTTTGGAGCAAAAAAGACAAACGTCCAGCTTTTGCTGCCACAGCAAAGGTGCCAGCGGGGAAAAGTGATGCTGGTCCTCACTGCCTCCTGGAACCCCTTCAAATGCCCCAGACAATTTGGCCCTCCCTCTTTCCTGCAGACTCTATCCTCAAAAGCACCTTTTTTCACTCTCGTCAGCCTCCGGAGCAAAAAAGACAAACGTCCAGCTTTTTCTGCCACAGCAAAGGTGCCAGCGGGGAAAAGTGATGCTGGTCCTCACTGCCTCCTGGAAGCTCTTCAAATGCCCCAGACAATTTGGCCCTCTCTGCTTTCCTGCAGACTCTATCCTCAAAAGCACCTTTTTTGACCTTAGGCTGTGTTTGGAGCAAAAAAGACAAACGTCCAGCTTTTGCTGCCACAGCAAAGGTGCCAGCGGGGAAAAGTGATGCTGGTCCTCACTGCCTCCTGGAACCCCTTCAAATGCCCCAGAAAATTTGGCCCTCCCTCTTTCCTGCAGACTCTATCCTCAAAAGCACCTTTTTTCACTTTCGGCGCTCTCTGGAGCAAAAAAGACAAACGTCCAGCTTTTGCTGCCACAGCAAAGGTGCCAGCGGGGAAAAGTGATGCTGGTCCTCACTGCCTCCTGGAACCCCTTCAAATGCGCCATACAATTTCACCCTCTCTTCTTTCCTGTGGACTCTGTCGTCAAAAGGACCTTTTTTCACTTTCAGCGGTGTTTGGAGCAAAAAAGACAAACGTCCAGCTTTTGCTGCCACAGCAAAGGTGCCAGCGGGGAAAAGTGATGCTGGTCCTCACTGTCTCCTGGAACCCCTTCAAATGCCCCAGACAATTTAGCCCTCTCTGCTTTCCTGCGGAGTCTATCGTCAAAAGGAACTTTTTTCACTTTCGGCAGTGTTTCGAGCTAAAAAGACAAACGTCCAGCTTTTGCTGCCACAGCAAAGGTGCCAGAGGGGAAAAGTGATGCTGGTCCTCACTGCCTCCTGAAACCCCTTCAAATGCCAGAGACAATTTAGCCCTCCCTGTTTCCTGCAGACTCTATCCTCAAAAGCACCTTTTCTCAATTTCTGCGGTGTTTGGAGCAAAAGGGACAAACGTCCAGCTTTTGCTGCCACAGCAAAGGTGCCAGCGGGGAAAAGTGATGCTGGTCCTCACTGCCTCCTGGAACCCCTTCAAATGCCCCAGACAATTTGGCCCTCCCTGTTTCCTGCAGACTCTATCGTCAAAAGCACCTTTTTTCACTTTCGGCGGTGTTTGGAGCAAAAAAGACAAACGTCCAGCTTTTGCTGCCACAGCAAAGGTGCCAGCGGGGAAAAGTGATGCTGGTCCTCACTGCCTCCTGGAACCCCTTCAAATGCCCCAGACAATTTGGCCATCCCTGTTTCCTGCAGACTCTATCCTCAAAAGCACCTTTTTTCACTTTCAGCGGTGTTTGGAGCAAAAAAGACAAACGTCAAGCTTTTGCTGCCACAGCAAAGGTGCGAGCGGGGAAAAGTGATGCTGGTCCTCACTGCCTCCTGGAACCCCTTCAAATGCGCCATACAATTTCACCCTCTCTTCTTTCCTGTGGACTCTATCCTCAAAAGGACCTTTTTTCAATTTCAGCGGTGTTTGGAGCAAAAAAGACAAACGTCCAGCTTTTGCTGCCACAGCAAAGGTGCCAGCGGGGAAAAGTGATGCTGGTCCTCACTGTCTCCTGGAACCCCTTCAAATACCCCAGTCAATTTGGCACTCTGTGCTTTCCTGCAGACTATATCCTCAAAAGCACCTTTTTCCCTTTCGGCGGTGTTTGTAGCAAAAAAGACAAACGTCCAGCTTTTGCTGCCACAGCAAAGGTGCCAGCGGGGAAAAGTGATGCTGGTCCTCACTGCCTCCTGGAACCCCTTCAAATGCCCCAGACAATTTGGCCCTCTCTGCTTTCCTGCAGACTCTATCCTCAAAAGCACCTTTTTTCACTTTCGGCGGTGTTTGGAGCAAAAAAGACAAACGTCCAGCTTTTGCTGCCACAGCAAAGGTGCCAGCGGGGAAAAGTGATGCTGGTCCTCACTGCCTCCTGGAACCCCTTCAAATGCCCCAGACAATTTCACCCTCTCTTCTTTCCTGTGGACTCTATCGTCAAAAGGAACTTTTTTCAATTTCGGCGGTGTTTGGAGCAAAAAAGACAAACGTCCAGCTTTTGCTGCCACAGCAAAGGTGCCAGCGGGGAAAAGTGATGCTGGTCCTCACTGCCTCCTGGAACCCCTTCAAATGCCCCAGACAATTTAGCCCTCTCTGCTTTCCTGCAGACTCTATCCTCAAAAGCACCTTTTTTCACTCTCTTCAGCCTCCGGAGCAAAAAAGACAAACGTCCAGCTTTTTCTGCCACAGCAAAGGTGCCAGCGGGGAAAAGTGATGCTGGTCCTCACTGCCTCCTGGAACCTCTTCAAATGCCCCAGACAATTTGGCCCTCTCTGCTTTCCTGCAGACTCTATCCTCAAAAGCACCTTTTTTGACCTTAGGCTGTGTTTGGAGCAAAAAAGACAAACGTCCAGCTTTTGCTGCCACAGCAAAGGTGCCAGCGGGGAAAAGTGATGCTGGTCCTCACTGCCTCCTGGAACCTCTTCAAATGCCCCAGACAATTTGGCCCTCTCTGCTTTCCTGCAGACTCTATCCTCAAAAGCACCTTTTTTGACCTTAGGCTGTGTTTGGAGCAAAAAAGACAAACGTCCAGCTTTTGCTGCCACAGCAAAGGTGCCAGCGGGGAAAAGTGATGCTGGTCCTCACTGCCTCCTGGAACCCCTTCAAATGCCCCAGACAATTTGGCCCTCCCTCTTTCCTGCAGACTCTATCCTCAAAAGCACCTTTTTTCACTTTCGGCGGTGTTTGGAGCAAAAAAGACAAACGTCCAGCTTTTGCTGCCACAGCAAAGGTGCCAGCGGGGAAAAGTGATGCTGGTCCTCACTGCCTCCTGGAACCCCTTCAAATGCGCCATACAATTTCACCCTCTCTTCTTTCCTGTGGACTCTGTCGTCAAAAGGACCTTTTTTCACTTTCAGCGGTGTTTGGAGCAAAAAAGACAAACGTCCAGCTTTTGCTGCCACAGCAAATGTGCCAGCGGGGAAAAGTGATGCTGGTCCTCACTGTCTCCTGGAACCCCTTCAAATGCCCCAGACAATTTAGCCCTCTCTGCTTTCCTGCGGAGTCTATCGTCAAAAGGAACTTTTTTCACTTTCGGCAGTGTTTCGAGCTAAAAAGACAAACGTGCAGCTTTTGCTGCCACAGCAAAGGTGCCAGAGGGGAAAAGTGATGCTGGTCCTCACTGCCTCCTGAAACCCCTTCAAATGCCAGAGACAATTTAGCCCTCCCTGTTTCCTGCAGACTCTATCCTCAAAAGCACCTTTTTTCAATTTCTGCGGTGTTTGGAGCAAAAGGGACAAACGTCCAGCTTTTGCTGCCACAGCAAAGGTGCCAGCGGGGAAAAGTGATGCTGGTCCTCACTGCCTCCTGGAACCCCTTCAAATGCCCCAGACAATTTGGCCCTCCCTCTTTCCTGCAGACTCTATCGTCAAAAGCACCTTTTTTCACTTTCGGCGGTGTTTGGAGCAAAAAAGACAAACGTCCAGCTTTTGCTGCCACAGCAAAGGTGCCAGCGGGGAAAAGTGATGCTGGTCCTCACTGCCTCCTGGAACCCCTTCAAATGCCCCAGACAATTTGGCCATCCCTCTTTCCTGCAGACTCTATCCTCAAAAGCACCTTTTTTCACTTTCGGCGGTGTTTGGAGCAAAAAAGACAAACGTCCAGCTTTTGGTGCCACAGCAAAGGTGCCAGCGGGGAAAAGTGATGCTGGTCCTCACTGCCTCCTGGAACCCCTTCAAATGCGCCATACAATTTCACCCTCTCTTCTTTCCTGTGGACTCTGTCGTCAAAAGGACCTTTTTTCACTTTCAGCGGTGTTTGGAGCAAAAAAGACAAACGTCCAGCTTTTGCTGCCACAGCAAAGGTGCCAGCGGGGAAAAGTGATGCTGGTCCTCACTGTCTCCTGGAACCCCTTCAAATGCCCCAGACAATTTAGCCCTCTCTGCTTTCCTGCAGACTCTATCCTCAAAAGCACCTTTTTTCACTCTCGTCAGCCTCCGGAGCAAAAAAGACGAACGTCCAGCTTTTTCTGCCACAGCAAAGGTGCCAGCGGGGAAAAGTGATGCTGGTCCTCACTACCTCCTGGAACCTCTTCAAATGCCCCAGACAATTTGGCCCTCTCTGCTTTCCTGCAGACTCTATCCTCAAAAGCACCTTTTTTGACCTTAGGCTGTGTTTGGAGCAAAAAAGACAAACGTCCAGCTTTTGCTGCCACAGCAAAGGTGCCAGCGGGGAAAAGTGATGCTGGTCCTCACTGCCTCCTGGAACCCCTTCAAATGCCCCAGACAATTTGGCCCTCCCTCTTTCCTGCAGACTCTATCCTCAAAAGCACCTTTTTTCACTTTCGGCGGTGTTTGGAGCAAAAAAGACAAACGTCCAGCTTTTGCTGCCACAGCAAAGGTGCCAGCGGGGAAAAGTGATGCTGGTCCTCACTGCCTCCTGGAACCCCTTCAAATGCCCCAGACAATTTAGCCCTCTCTGCTTTCCTGCAGACTCTATCCTCAAAAGCACCTTTTTTCACTCTCGTCAGCCTCCGGAGCAAAAAAGACAAACGTCCAGCTTTTTCTGCCACAGCAAAGGTGCCAGCGGGGAAAAGTGATGCTGGTCCTCACTGCCTCCTGGAACCCCTTCAAATGCCCCAGACAATTTGGCCATCCCTGTTTCCTGCAGACTCTGTCCTCAAAAGCACCTTTTTTCACTTTCGGCGGTGTTTGGAGCAAAAAAGACAAACGTCAAGCTTTTGCTGCCACAGCAAATGTGCGAGCGGGGAAAAGTGATGCTGGTCCTCACTGCCTCCTGGAACCCCTTCAAATGCGCCATACAATTTCACCCTCTCTTCTTTCCTGTGGACTCTATCGTCAAAAGGACCTTTTTTCAATTTCGGCGGTGTTTGGAGCAAAAAAGACAAACGTCCAGCTTTTGCTGCCACAGCAAAGGTGCCAGCGGGGAAAAGTGATGCTGGTCCTCACTGCCTCCTGGAAGCTCTTCAAATGCCCCAGACAATTTGGCCCTCTCTGCTTTCCTGCAGACTCTATCCTCAAAAGCACCTTTTTTCACTCTCGTCAGCCTCCGGAGCAAAAAAGACAAACGTCCAGCTTTTTCTGCCACAGCAAAGGTGCCAGCGGGGAAAAGTGATGCTGGTCCTCACTGCCTCCTGGAACCTCTTCAAATGCCCCAGACAATTTGGCCCTCTCTGCTTTCCTGCAGACTCTATCCTCAAAAGCACCTTTTTTGACCTTAGGCTGTGTTTGGCGCAAAAAAGACAAACGTCCAGCTTTTGCTGCCACAGCAAAGGTGCCAGCGGGGAAAAGTGATGCTGGTCCTCACTGCCTCCTGGAAGCTCTTCAAATGCCCCAGACAATTTGGCCCTCTCTGCTTTCCTGCAGACTCTATCCTCAAAAGCACCTTTTTTGACCTTAGGCTGTGTTTGGAGCAAAAAAGACAAACGTCCAGCTTTTGCTGCCACAGCAAAGGTGCCAGCGGGGAAAAGTGATGCTGGTCCTCACTGCCTCCTGGAACCCCTTCAAATGCCCCAGACAATTTGGCCCTCCCTCTTTCCTGCAGACTCTATCCTCAAAAGCACCTTTTTTCACTTTCGGCGCTGTCTGGAGCAAAAAAGACAAACGTCCAGCTTTTGCTGCCACAGCAAAGGTGCCAGCGGGGAAAAGTGATGCTGGTCCTCACTGTCTCCTGGAACCCCTTCAAATGCCCCAGACAATTTAGCCCTCTCTGCTTTCCTGCGGAGTCTATCGTCAAAAGGAACTTTTTTCACTTTCGGCAGTGTTTCGAGCTAAAAAGACAAACGTCCAGCTTTTGCTGCCACAGCAAAGGTGCCAGAGGGGAAAAGTGATGCTGGTCCTCACTGCCTCCTGAAACCCCTTCAAATGCCAGAGACAATTTAGCCCTCCCTGTTTCCTGCAGACTCTATCCTCAAAAGCACCTTTTTTCAATTTCTGCGGTGTTTGGAGCAAAAGGGACAAACGTCCAGCTTTTGCTGCCACAGCAAAGGTGCCAGCGGGGAAAAGTGATGCTGGTCCTCACTGCCTCCTGGAACCCCTTCAAATGCCCCAGACAATTTGGCCCTCCCTGTTTCCTGCAGACTCTATCGTCAAAAGCACCTTTTTTCACTTTCGGCGGTGTTTGGAGCAAAAAAGACAAACGTCCAGCTTTTGCTGCCACAGCAAAGGTGCCAGCGGGGAAAAGTGATGCTGGTCCTCACTGCCTCCTGGAACCCCTTCAAATGCGCCATACAATTTCACCCTCTCTTCTTTCCTGTGGACTCTATCGTCAAAAGGACCTTTTTTCAATTTCAGCGGTGTTTGGAGCAAAAAAGACAAACGTCCAGCTTTTGCTGCCACAGCAAAGGTGCCAGCGGGGAAAAGTGATGCTGGTCCTCACTGTCTCCTGGAACCCCTTCAAATACCCCAGTCAATTTGGCACTCTGTGCTTTCCTGCAGACTATATCCTCAAAAGCACCTTTTTCCCTTTCGGCGGTGTTTGTAGCAAAAAAGACAAACGTCCAGCTTTAGCTGCCACAGCAAAGGTGCCAGCGGGGAAAAGTGATGCTGGTCCTCACTGCCTCCTGGAACCCCTTCAAATGCCCCAGACAATTTGGCCCTCTCTGCTTTCCTGCAGACTCTATCCTCAAAAGCACCTTTTTTCACTTTCGGCGGTGTTTGGAGCAAAAAAGACAAACGTCCAACTTTTGCTGCCACAGCAAAGGTGCCAGCGGGGAAAAGTGATGCTGGTCCTCACTGCCTCCTGGAACCCCTTCAAATGCCCCATACAATTTCACCCTCTCTTCTTTCCTGTGGACTCTATCGTCAAAAGGAACTTTTTTCAATTTCGGCGGTTTTTGGAGCAAAAAAGACAAACGTCCAGCTTTTGCTGCCACAGCAAAGGTGCCAGCGGGGAAAAGTGATGCTGGTCCTCACTGCCTCCTGGAACCCCTTCAAATGCCCCAGACAATTTAGCCCTCTCTGCTTTCCTGCAGACTCTATCCTCAAAAGCACCTTTTTTCACTCTCGTCAGCCTCCGGAGCAAAAAAGACAAACGTCCAGCTTTTTCTGCCACAGCAAAGGTGCCAGCGGGGAAAAGTGATGCTGGTCCTCACTGCCTCCTGGAACCTCTTCAAATGCCCCAGACAATTTGGCCCTCTCTGCTTTCCTGCAGACTCTATCCTCAAAAGCACCTTTTTTGACCTTAGGCTGTGTTTGGAGCAAAAAAGACAAACGTCCAGCTTTTGCTGCCACAGCAAAGGTGCCAGCGGGGAAAAGTGATGCTGGTCCTCACTGCCTCCTGGAACCTCTTCAAATGCCCCAGACAATTTGGCCCTCTCTGCTTTCCTGCAGACTCTATCCTCAAAAGCACCTTTTTTGACCTTAGGCTGTGTTTGGAGCAAAAAAGACAAACGTCCAGCTTTTGCTGCCACAGCAAAGGTGCCAGCGGGGAAAAGTGATGCTGGTCCTCACTGCCTACTGGAACCCCTTCAAATGCCCCAGACAATTTGGCCCTCCCTCTTTCCTGCAGACTCTATCCTCAAAAGCACCTTTTTTCACTTTCGGCGCTCTCTGGAGCAAAAAAGACAAACGTCCAGCTTTTGCTGCCACAGCAAAGGTGCCAGCGGGGAAAAGTGATGCTGGTCCTCACTGCCTCCTGGAACCCCTTCAAATGCGCCATACAATTTCACCCTCTCTTCTTTCCTGTGGACTCTGTCGTCAAAAGGACCTTTTTTCACTTTCAGCGGTGTTTGGAGCAAAAAAGACAAACGTCCAGCTTTTGCTGCCACAGCAAAGGTGCCAGCGGGGAAAAGTGATGCTGGTCCTCACTGTCTCCTGGAACCCCTTCAAATGCCCCAGACAATTTAGCCCTCTCTGCTTTCCTGCGGAGTCTATCGTCAAAAGGAACTTTTTTCACTTTCGGCAGTGTTTCGAGCTAAAAAGACAAACGTGCAGCTTTTGCTGCCACAGCAAAGGTGCCAGAGGGGAAAAGTGATGCTGGTCCTCACTGCCTCCTGAAACCCCTTCAAATGCCAGAGACAATTTAGCCCTCCCTGTTTCCTGCAGACTCTATCCTCAAAAGCACCTTTTTTCAATTTCTGCGGTGTTTGGAGCAAAAGGGACAAACGTCCAGCTTTTGCTGCCACAGCAAAGGTGCCAGCGGGGAAAAGTGATGCTGGTCCTCACTGCCTCCTGGAACCCCTTCAAATGCCCCAGACAATTTGGCCCTCCCTGTTTCCTGCAGACTCTATCGTCAAAAGCACCTTTTTTCACTTTCGGCGGTGTTTGGAGAAAAAAAGACAAACGTCCAGCTTTTGCTGCCACAGCAAAGGTGCCAGCGGGGAAAAGTGATGCTGGTCCTCACTGCCTCCTGGAACCCCTTCAAATGCCCCAGACAATTTGGCCATCCTGGTTTCCTGCAGACTCTATCCTCAAAAGCACCTTTTTTCACTTTCGGCGGTGTTTGGAGCAAAAAAGACAAACGTCAAGCTTTTGCTGCCACAGCAAAGGTGCGAGCGGGGAAAAGTGATGCTGGTCCTCACTGCCTCCTGGAACCCCTTCAAATGCGCCATACAATTTCACCCTCTCTTCTTTCCTGTGGACTCTATCGTCAAAAGGACCTTTTTTCAATTTCAGCGGTGTTTGTGCAAAAAAGACAAACGTCCAGCTTTTGCTGCCACAGCAAAGGTGCCAGCGGGGAAAAGTGATGCTGGTCCTCACTGTCTCCTGGAACCCCTTCAAATACCCCAGACAATTTGGCACTCTGTGCTTTCCTGCAGACTATATCCTCAAAAGCACCTTTTTCCCTTTCGGCGGTGTTTGTAGCAAAAAAGACAAACGTCCAGCTTTTGCTGCCACAGCAAAGGTGCCAGCGGGGAAAAGTGATGCTGGTCCTCACTGCCTCCTGGAACCCCTTCAAATGCCCCAGACAATTTGGCCCTCTCTGCTTTCCTGCAGACTCTATCCTCAAAAGCACCTTTTTTGACCTTAGGCTGTGTTTGGAGCAAAAAAGACAAACGTCCAGCTTTTGCTGCCACAGCAAAGGTGCCAGCGGGGAAAAGTGATGCTGGTCCTCACTGCCTCCTGGAACCCCTTCAAATGCCCCAGACAATTTGGCCCTCCCTCTTTCCTGCAGACTCTATCCTCAAAAGCACCTTTTTTCACTTTCGGCGGTGTTTGGAGCAAAAAAGACAAACGTCCAGCTTTTGCTGCCACAGCAAAGGTGCCAGCGAGGAAAAGTGATGCTGGTCCTCACTGCCTCCTGGAACCCCTTCAAATGCGCCATACAATTTCACCCTCTCTTCTTTCCTGTGGACTCTATCGTCAAAAGGACCTTTTTTCACTTTCGGCGGTGTTTGGAGCAAAAAAGACAAACGTCCAGCTTTTGCTGCCACAGCAAAGGTGCCAGCGGGGAAAAGTGATGCTGGTCCTCACTGCCTCCTGGAACCCCTTCAAATGCCCCAGACAATTTGGCCCTCTCTGCTTTCCTGCAGACTCTATCCTCAAAAGCACCTTTTTTCACTCTCGTCAGCCTCCGGAGCAAAAAAGACAAACGTCCAGCTTTTTCTGCCACAGCAAAGGTGCCAGCGGGGAAAAGTGATGCTGGTCCTCACTGCCTCCTGGAACCCCTTCAAATGCCCCAGACAATTTGGCCATCCCTCTTTCCTGCAGACTCTATCCTCAAAAGCACCTTTTTTCACTTTCGGCGGTGTTTGGAGCAAAAAAGACAAACGTCCAGCTTTTGCTGCCACAGCAAAGGTGCCAGCGGGGAAAAGTGATGCTGGTCCTCACTGCCTCCTGGAACCCCTTCAAATGCCCCAGACAATTTCACCCTCTCTTCTTTCCTGTGGACTCTGTCGTCAAAAGGACCTTTTTTCACTTTCAGCGGTGTTTGGAGCAAAAAAGACAAACGTCCAGCTTTTGCTGCCACAGCAAAGGTGCCAGCGGGGAAAAGTGATGCTGGTCCTCACTGCCTCCTGGAACCCCTTCAAATGCCCCAGACAATTTAGCCCTCTCTGCTTTCCTGCAGACTCTATCCTCAAAGGCACCTTTTTTCACTCTCGTCAGCCTCCGGAGCAAAAAAGACAAACGTCCAGCTTTTTCTGCCACAGCAAAGGTGCCAGCAGGGAAAAGTGATGCTGGTCCTCACTGCCTCCTGGAACCTCTTCAAATGCCCCAGACAATTTGGCCCTCTCTGCTTTCCTGCAGACTCTATCCTCAAAAGCACCTTTTTTGACCTTAGGCTGTGTTTGGAGCAAAAAAGACAAACGTCCAGCTTTTGCTGCCACAGCAAAGGTGCCAGCGGGGAAAAGTGATGCTGGTCCTCACTGCCTCCTGGAACCTCTTCAAATGCCCCAGACAATTTGGCCCTCTCTGCTTTCCTGCAGACTCTATCCTCAAAAGCACCTTTTTTGACCTTAGGCTGTGTTTGGAGCAAAAAAGACAAACGTCCAGCTTTTGCTGCCACAGCAAAGGTGCCAGCGGGGAAAAGTGATGCTGGTCCTCACTGCCTCCTGGAACCCCTTCAAATGCCCCAGACAATTTGGCCCTCCCTCTTTCCTGCAGACTCTATCCTCAAAAGCACCTTTTTTCACTTTCGGCGGTGTTTGGAGCAAAAAAGACAAACGTCCAGCTTTTGCTGCCACAGCAAAGGTGCCAGCGGGGAAAAGTGATGCTGGTCCTCACTGCCTCCTGGAACCCCTTCAAATGCCCCAGACAATTTAGCCCTCTCTGCTTTCCTGCAGACTCTATCCTCAAAGGCACCTTTTTTCACTCTCGTCAGCCTCCGGAGCAAAAAAGACAAACGTCCAGCTTTTTCTGCCACAGCAAAGGTGCCAGCAGGGAAAAGTGATGCTGGTCCTCACTGCCTCCTGGAACCTCTTCAAATGCCCCAGACAATTTGGCCCTCTCTGCTTTCCTGCAGACTCTATCCTCAAAAGCACCTTTTTTGACCTTAGGCTGTGTTTGGAGCAAAAAAGACAAACGTCCAGCTTTTGCTGCCACAGCAAAGGTGCCAGCGGGGAAAAGTGATGCTGGTCCTCACTGCCTCCTGGAACCTCTTCAAATGCCCCAGACAATTTGGCCCTCTCTGCTTTCCTGCAGACTCTATCCTCAAAAGCACCTTTTTTGACCTTAGGCTGTGTTTGGAGCAAAAAAGACAAACGTCCAGCTTTTGCTGCCACAGCAAAGGTGCCAGCGGGGAAAAGTGATGCTGGTCCTCACTGCCTCCTGGAACCCCTTCAAATGCCCCAGACAATTTGGCCCTCCCTCTTTCCTGCAGACTCTATCCTCAAAAGCACCTTTTTTCACTTTCGGCGGTGTTTGGAGCAAAAAAGACAAACGTCCAGCTTTTGCTGCCACAGCAAAGGTGCCAGCGGGGAAAAGTGATGCTGGTCCTCACTGCCTCCTGGAACCCCTTCAAATGCCCCAGACAATTTAGCCCTCTCTGCTTTCCTGCAGACTCTATCCTCAAAAGCACCTTTTTTCACTCTCGTCAGCCTCCGGAGCAAAAAAGACAAACGTCCAGCTTTTTCTGCCACAGCAAAGGTGCCAGCGGGGAAAAGTGATGCTGGTCCTCACTGCCTCCTGGAACCCCTTCAAATGCCCCAGACAATTTGGCCATCCCTGTTTCCTGCAGACTCTATCCTCAAAAGCACCTTTTTTCACTTTCGGCGGTGTTTGGAGCAAAAAAGACAAACGTCAAGCTTTTGCTGCCACAGCAAATGTGCGAGCGGGGAAAAGTGATGCTGGTCCTCACTGCCTCCTGGAACCCCTTCAAATGCGCCATACAATTTCACCCTCTCTTCTTTCCTGTGGACTCTATCGTCAAAAGGACCTTTTTTCAATTTCGGCGGTGTTTGGAGCAAAAAAGACAAACGTCCAGCTTTTGCTGCCACAGCAAAGGTGCCAGCGGGGAAAAGTGATGCTGGTCCTCACTGCCTCCTGGAAGCTCTTCAAATGCCCCAGACAATTTGGCCCTCTCTGCTTTCCTGCAGACTCTATCCTCAAAAGCACCTTTTTTCACTCTCGTCAGCCTCCGGAGCAAAAAAGACAAACGTCCAGCTTTTTCTGCCACAGCAAAGGTGCCAGCGGGGAAAAGTGATGCTGGTCCTCACTGCCTCCTGGAACCTCTTCAAATGCCCCAGACAATTTGGCCCTCTCTGCTTTCCTGCAGACTCTATCCTCAAAAGCACCTTTTTTGACCTTAGGCTGTGTTTGGCGCAAAAACACAAACGTCCAGCTTTTGCTGCCACAGCAAAGGTGCCAGCGGGGAAAAGTGATGCTGGTCCTCACTGCCTCCTGGAAGCTCTTCAAATGCCCCAGACAATTTGGCCCTCTCTGCTTTCCTGCAGACTCTATCCTCAAAAGCACCTTTTTTCACTCTCGTCAGCCTCCGGAGCAAAAAAGACAAACGTCCAGCTTTTTCTGCCACAGCAAAGGTGCCAGCGGGGAAAAGTGATGCTGGTCCTCACTGCCTCCTGGAAGCTCTTCAAATGCCCCAGACAATTTGGCCCTCTCTGCTTTCCTGCAGACTCTATCCTCAAAAGCACCTTTTTTGACCTTAGGCTGTGTTTGGAGCAAAAAAGACAAACGTCCAGCTTTTGCTGCCACAGCAAAGGTGCCAGCGGGGAAAAGTGATGCTGGTCCTCACTGCCTCCTGGAACCCCTTCAAATGCCCCAGACAATTTGGCCCTCCCTCTTTCCTGCAGACTCTATCCTCAAAAGCACCTTTTTTCACTTTCGGCGGTGTTTGGAGCAAAAAAGACAAACGTCCAGCTTTTGCTGCCACAGCAAAGGTGCCAGCGGGGAAAAGTGATGCTGGTCCTCACTGCCTCCTGGAACCCCTTCAAATGCCCCAGACAATTTAGCCCTCTCTGCTTTCCTGCAGACTCTATCCTCAAAAGCACCTTTTTTCACTCTCGTCAGCCTCCGGAGCAAAAAAGACAAACGTCCAGCTTTTTCTGCCACAGCAAAGGTGCCAGCGGGGAAAAGTGATGCTGGTCCTCACTGCCTCCTGGAACCCCTTCAAATGCCCCAGACAATTTGGCCATCCCTGTTTCCTGCAGACTCTATCCTCAAAAGCACCTTTTTTCACTTTCGGCGGTGTTTGGAGCAAAAAAGACAAACGTCAAGCTTTTGCTGCCACAGCAAATGTGCGAGCGGGGAAAAGTGATGCTGGTCCTCACTGCCTCCTGGAACCCCTTCAAATGCGCCATACAATTTCACCCTCTCTTCTTTCCTGTGGACTCTATCGTCAAAAGGACCTTTTTTCAATTTCGGCGGTGTTTGGAGCAAAAAAGACAAACGTCCAGCTTTTGCTGCCACAGCAAAGGTGCCAGCGGGGAAAAGTGATGCTGGTCCTCACTGCCTCCTGGAAGCTCTTCAAATGCCCCAGACAATTTGGCCCTCTCTGCTTTCCTGCAGACTCTATCCTCAAAAGCACCTTTTTTCACTCTCGTCAGCCTCCGGAGCAAAAAAGACAAACGTCCAGCTTTTTCTGCCACAGCAAAGGTGCCAGCGGGGAAAAGTGATGCTGGTCCTCACTGCCTCCTGGAACCTCTTCAAATGCCCCAGACAATTTGGCCCTCTCTGCTTTCCTGCAGACTCTATCCTCAAAAGCACCTTTTTTGACCTTAGGCTGTGTTTGGCGCAAAAACACAAACGTCCAGCTTTTGCTGCCACAGCAAAGGTGCCAGCGGGGAAAAGTGATGCTGGTCCTCACTGCCTCCTGGAACCCCTTCAAATGCCCCAGACAATTTAGCCCTCTCTGCTTTCCTGCAGACTCTATCCTCAAAAGCACCTTTTTTCACTCTCGTCAGCCTCCGGAGCAAAAAAGACAAACGTCCAGCTTTTTCTGCCACAGCAAAGGTGCCAGCGGGGAAAAGTGATGCTGGTCCTCACTGCCTCCTGGAACCCCTTCAAATGCCCCAGACAATTTGGCCATCCCTGTTTCCTGCAGACTCTATCCTCAAAAGCACCTTTTTTCACTTTCGGCGGTGTTTGGAGCAAAAAAGACAAACGTCAAGCTTTTGCTGCCACAGCAAATGTGCGAGCGGGGAAAAGTGATGCTGGTCCTCACTGCCTCCTGGAACCCCTTCAAATGCGCCATACAATTTCACCCTCTCTTCTTTCCTGTGGACTCTATCGTCAAAAGGACCTTTTTTCAATTTCGGCGGTGTTTGGAGCAAAAAAGACAAACGTCCAGCTTTTGCTGCCACAGCAAAGGTGCCAGCGGGGAAAAGTGATGCTGGTCCTCACTGCCTCCTGGAAGCTCTTCAAATGCCCCAGACAATTTGGCCCTCTCTGCTTTCCTGCAGACTCTATCCTCAAAAGCACCTTTTTTGACCTTAGGCTGTGTTTGGAGCAAAAAAGACAAACGTCCAGCTTTTGCTGCCACAGCAAAGGTGCCAGCGGGGAAAAGTGATGCTGGTCCTCACTGCCTCCTGGAACCCCTTCAAATGCCCCAGACAATTTGGCCCTCCCTCTTTCCTGCAGACTCTATCCTCAAAAGCACCTTTTTTCACTTTCGGCGCTCTCTGGAGCAAAAAAGACAAACGTCCAGCTTTTGCTGCCACAGCAAAGGTGCCAGCGGGGAAAAGTGATGCTGGTCCTCACTGCCTCCTGGAACCCCTTCAAATGCGCCATACAATTTCACCCTCTCTTCTTTCCTGTGGACTCTGTCGTCAAAAGGACCTTTTTTCACTTTCAGCGGTGTTTGGAGCAAAAAAGACAAACGTCCAGCTTTTGCTGCCACAGCAAAGGTGCCAGCGGGGAAAAGTGATGCTGGTCCTCACTGTCTCCTGGAACCCCTTCAAATGCCCCAGACAATTTAGCCCTCTCTGCTTTCCTGCGGAGTCTATCGTCAAAAGGAACTTTTTTCACTTTCGGCAGTGTTTCGAGCTAAAAAGACAAACGTCCAGCTTTTGCTGCCACAGCAAAGGTGCCAGAGGGGAAAAGTGATGCTGGTCCTCACTGCCTCCTGAAACCCCTTCAAATGCCAGAGACAATTTAGCCCTCCCTGTTTCCTGCAGACTCTATCCTCAAAAGCACCTTTTTTCAATTTCTGCGGTGTTTGGAGCAAAAGGGACAAACGTCCAGCTTTTGCTGCCACAGCAAAGGTGCCAGCGGGGAAAAGTGATGCTGGTCCTCACTGCCTCCTGGAACCCCTTCAAATGCCCCAGACAATTTGGCCCTCCCTGTTTCCTGCAGACTCTATCGTCAAAAGCACCTTTTTTCACTTTCGGCGGTGTTTGGAGCAAAAAAGACAAACGTCCAGCTTTTGCTGCCACAGCAAAGGTGCCAGCGGGGAAAAGTGATGCTGGTCCTCACTGCCTCCTGGAACCCCTTCAAATGCCCCAGACAATTTGGCCATCCCTGTTTCCTGCAGACTCTATCCTCAAAAGCACCTTTTTTCACTTTCGGCGGTGTTTGGAGCAAAAAAGACAAACGTCAAGCTTTGGCTGCCACAGCAAAGGTGCGAGCGGGGAAAAGTGATGCTGGTCCTCACTGCCTCCTGGAACCCCTTCAAATGCCCCAGACAATTTCACCCTCTCTTCTTTCCTGTGGACTCTATCGTCAAAAGGACCTTTTTTCAATTTCAGCGGTGTTTGGAGCAAAAAAGACAAACGTCCAGCTTTTGCTGCCACAGCAAAGGTGCCAGCGGGGAAAAGTGATGCTGGTCCTCACTGTCTCCTGGAACCCCTTCAAATACCCCAGTCAATTTGGCACTCTGTGCTTTCCTGCAGACTATATCCTCAAAAGCACCTTTTCCCTTTCGGCGGTGTTTGTAGCAAAAAAGACAAACGTCCAGCTTTTGCTGCCACAGCAAAGGTGCCAGCGGGGAAAAGTGATGCTGGTCCTCACTGCCTCCTGGAACCCCTTCAAATGCCCCAGACAATTTGGCCCTCTCTGCTTTCCTGCAGACTCTATCCTCAAAAGCACCTTTTTTCACTTTCGGCGGTGTTTGGAGCAAAAAAGACAAACGTCCAGCTTTTGCTGCCACAGCAAAGGTGCCAGCGGGGAAAAGTGATGCTGGTCCTCACTGCCTCCTGGAACCCCTTCAAATGCCCCAGACAATTTCACCCTCTCTTCTTTCCTGTGGACTCTATCGTCAAAAGGAACTTTTTTCAATTTCGGCGGTGTTTGGAGCAAAAAAGACAAACGTCCAGCTTTTGCTGCCACAGCAAAGGTGCCAGCGGGGAAAAGTGATGCTGGTCCTCACTGCCTCCTGGAACCCCTTCAAATGCCCCAGACAATTTAGCCCTCTCTGCTTTCCTGCAGACTCTATCCTCAAAAGCACCTTTTTTCACTCTCGTCAGCCTCCGGAGCAAAAAAGACAAACGTCCAGCTTTTTCTGCCACAGCAAAGGTGCCAGCGGGGAAAAGTGATGCTGGTCCTCACTGCCTCCTGGAACCTCTTCAAATGCCCCAGACAATTTGGCCCTCTCTGCTTTCCTGCAGACTCTATCCTCAAAAGCACCTTTTTTGACCTTAGGCTGTGTTTGGAGCAAAAAAGACAAACGTCCAGCTTTTGCTGCCACAGCAAAGGTGCCAGCGGGGAAAAGTGATGCTGGTCCTCACTGCCTCCTGGAACCTCTTCAAATGCCCCAGACAATTTGGCCCTCTCTGCTTTCCTGCAGACTCTATCCTCAAAAGCACCTTTTTTGACCTTAGGCTGTGTTTGGAGCAAAAAAGACAAACGTCCAGCTTTTGCTGCCACAGCAAAGGTGCCAGCGGGGAAAAGTGATGCTGGTCCTCACTGCCTCCTGGAACCCCTTCAAATGCCCCAGACAATTCGGCCCTCCCTCTTTCCTGCAGACTCTATCCTCAAAAGCACCTTTTTTCAATTTCGGCGGTGTTTGGAGCAAAAAAGACAAACGTCCAGCTTTTGCTGCCACAGCAAAGGTGCCAGCGGGGAAAAGTGATGCTGGTCCTCACTTCCTCCTGGAACCCCTTCAAATGCGCCATACAATTTCACCCTCTCTTCTTTCCTGCGGACTCTATCGTCAAAAGCACCTTTTTTCAATTTCTGCGGTGTTTGGAGCAAAAGGGACAAACGTCCAGCTTTTGCTGCCACAGCAAAGGTGCCAGCGGGGAAAAGTGATGCTGGTCCTCACTGCCTCCTGGAACCCCTTCAAATGCCCCAGACAATTTAGCCCTCTCTGCTTTCCTGCGGAGTCTATCGTCAAAAGGAACTTTTTTCACTTTCGGCAGTGTTTCGAGCTAAAAAGACAAACGTGCAGCTTTTGCTGCCACAGCAAAGGTGCCAGAGGGGAAAAGTGATGCTGGTCCTCACTGCCTCCTGAAACCCCTTCAAATGCCAGAGACAATTTAGCCCTCCCTGTTTCCTGCAGACTCTATCCTCAAAAGCACCTTTTTTCAATTTCTGCGGTGTTTGGAGCAAAAGGGACAAACGTCCAGCTTTTGCTGCCACAACAAAGGTGCCAGCGGGGAAAAGTGATGCTGGTCCTCACTGCCTCCTGGAACCCCTTCAAATGCCCCAGACAATTTGGCCCTCTCTGCTTTCCTGCAGACTCTATCCTCAAAAGCACCTTTTTTGACCTTAGGCTGTGTTTGGAGCAAAAAAGACAAACGTCCAGCTTTTGCTGCCACAGCAAAGGTGCCAGCGGGGAAAAGTGATGCTGGTCCTCACTGCCTCCTGGAACCCCTTCAAATGCCCCAGACAATTTGGCCCTCCCTCTTTCCTGCAGACTCTATCCTCAAAAGCACCTTTTTTCACTTTCGGCGGTGTTTGGAGCAAAAAAGACAAACGTCCAGCTTTTGCTGCCACAGCAAAGGTGCCAGCGGGGAAAAGTGATGCTGGTCCTCACTGCCTCCTGGAACCCCTTCAAATGCGCCATACAATTTCACCCTCTCTTCTTTCCTGTGGACTCTGTCGTCAAAAGGACCTTTTTTCACTTTCAGCGGTGTTTGGGATGCTGGTCCTCACTGTCTCGTGGAACCCCTTCAAATGCCCCAGAACTCCTCAAAAGCACCTTTTTTCACTCTCGTCAGCCTCCGGAGCAAAAAAGACAAACGTCCAGCTTTTTCTGCCACAGCAAAGGTGCCAGCGGGGAAAAGTGATGCTGGTCCTCACTGCCTCCTGGAACCTCTTCAAATGCCCCAGAACAATTTGCTTTTTCTGCCACAGCAAAGGTGCCAGCGGGGAAAAGTGATGCTGGTCCTCACTGCCTCCTGGAACCTCTTCAAATGCCCCAGACAATTTGGCCCTCTCTGCTTTCCTGCAGACTGTATCCTCAAAAGCACCTTTTTTGACCTTAGGCTGTGTTTGGAGCAAAAAAGACAAACGTCCAGCTTTTGCTGCCACAGCAAAGGTGCCAGCGGGGAAAAGTGATGCTGGTCCTCACTGCCTCCTGGAACCTCTTCAAATGCCCCAGACAATTTGGCCCTCTCTGCTTTCCTGCAGACTCTATCCTCAAAAGCACCTTTTTTGACCTTAGGCTGTGTTTGGAGCAAAAAAGACAAACGTCCAGCTTTTGCTGCCACAGCAAAGGTGCCAGCGGGGAAAAGTGATGCTGGTCCTCACTGCCTCCTGGAACCCCTTCAAATGCCCCAGACAATTTGGCCCTCCCTCTTTCCTGCAGACTCTATCCTCAAAAGCACCTTTTTTCACTTTCGGCGGTGTTTGGAGCAAAAAAGACAAACGTCCAGCTTTTGCTGCCACAGCAAAGGTGCCAGCGGGGAAAAGTGATGCTGGTCCTCACTGCCTCCTGGAACCCCTTCAAATGCCCCAGACAATTTGGCCATCCCTGTTTCCTGCAGACTCTATCCTCAAAAGCACCTTTTTTGACCTTAGGCTGTGTTTGGAGCAAAAAAGACAAACGTCCAGCTTTTGCTGCCACAGCAAAGGTGCCAGCGGGGAAAAGTGATGCTGGTCCTCACTGCCTCCTGGAACCCCTTCAAATGCCCCAGACAATTTGGCCCTCCCTCTTTCCTGCAGACTCTATCCTCAAAAGCACCTTTTTTCACTTTCGGCGGTGTTTGGAGCAAAAAAGACAAACGTCCAGCTTTTGCTGCCACAGCAAAGGTGCCAGCGGGGAAAAGTGATGCTGGTCCTCACTGCCTCCTGGAACCCCTTCAAATGCGCCATACAATTTCACCCTCTCTTCTTTCCTGTGGACTCTGTCGTCAAAAGGACCTTTTTTCACTTTCAGCGGTGTTTGGAGCAAAAAAGACAAACGTCCAGCTTTTGCTGCCACAGCAAAGGTGCCAGCGGGGAAAAGTGATGCTGGTCCTCACTGTCTCGTGGAACCCCTTCAAATGCCCCAGACAATTTAGCCCTCTCTGCTTTCCTGCAGACTCTATCCTCAAAAGCACCTTTTTTCACTCTCGTCAGCCTCCGGAGCAAAAAAGACAAACGTCCAGCTTTTTCTGCCACAGCAAAGGTGCCAGCGGGGAAAAGTGATGCTGGTCCTCACTGCCTCCTGGAACCTCTTCAAATGCCCCAGACAATTTGGCCCTCTCTGCTTTCCTGC
Source organism: Vanellus vanellus (assembly GCF_965231255.1). Classification (NCBI taxonomy): domain Eukaryota; kingdom Metazoa; phylum Chordata; class Aves; order Charadriiformes; family Charadriidae; genus Vanellus; species Vanellus vanellus. The sequence continues at coordinate 24,370 of NW_028127414.1, forward strand.
AGACTGTATCCTCAAAAGCACCTTTTTTGACCTTAGGCTGTGTTTGGAGCAAAAAAGACAAACGTCCAGCTTTTGCTGCCACAGCAAAGGTGCCAGCGGGGAAAAGTGATGCTGGTCCTCACTGCCTCCTGGAACCTCTTCAAATGCCCCAGACAATTTGGCCCTCTCTGCTTTCCTGCAGACTCTATCCTCAAAAGCACCTTTTTTGACCTTAGGCTGTGTTTGGAGCAAAAAAGACAAACGTCCAGCTTTTGCTGCCACAGCAAAGGTGCCAGCGGGGAAAAGTGATGCTGGTCCTCACTGCCTCCTGGAACCCCTTCAAATGCCCCAGACAATTTGGCCCTCCCTCTTTCCTGCAGACTCTATCCTCAAAAGCACCTTTTTTCACTTTCGGCGGTGTTTGGAGCAAAAAAGACAAACGTCCAGCTTTTGCTGCCACAGCAAAGGTGCCAGCGGGGAAAAGTGATGCTGGTCCTCACTGCCTCCTGGAACCCCTTCAAATGCCCCAGACAATTTGGCCATCCCTGTTTCCTGCAGACTCTATCCTCAAAAGCACCTTTTTTCACTTTCGGCGGTGTTTGGAGCAAAAAAGACAAACGTCAAGCTTTTGCTGCCACAGCAAAGGTGCCAGCGGGGAAAAGTGATGCTGGTCCTCACTGCCTCCTGGAACCCCTTCAAATGCCCCAGACAATTTAGCCCTCTCTGCTTTCCTGCAGACTCTATCCTCAAAAGCACCTTTTTTCACTCTCGTCAGCCTCCGGAGCAAAAAAGACAAACGTCCAGCTTTTTCTGCCACAGCAAAGGTGCCAGCGGGGAAAAGTGATGCTGGTCCTCACTGCCTCCTGGAACCCCTTCAAATGCGCCATACAATTTCACCCTCTCTTCTTTCCTGTGGACTCTGTCGTCAAAAGCACCTTTTTTCACTTTCGGCAGTGTTTCGAGCTAAAAAGACAAACGTCCAGCTTTTGCTGCCACAGCAAAGGTGCCAGCGGGGAAAAGTGATGCTGGTCCTCACTGCCTCCTGAAACCCCTTCAAATGCCAGAGACAATTTAGCCCTCCCTGTTTCCTGCAGACTCTATCCTCAAAAGCACCTTTTTTCAATTTCTGCGGTGTTTGGAGCAAAAAAGACAAACGTCCAGCTTTTGCTGCCACAGCAAAGGTGCCAGCGGGGAAAAGTGATGCTGGTCCTCACTGCCTCCTGGAACCCCTTCAAATGCCTCAGACAATTTGGCCCTCCCTGTTTCCTGCAGACTCTATCGTCAAAAGCACCTTTTTTCACTTTCGGCGGTGTTTGGAGCAAAAAAGACAAACGTCCAGCTTTTGCTGCCACAGCAAAGGTGCCAGCGGGGAAAAGTGATGCTGGTCCTCACTGCCTCCTGGAACCCCTTCAAATGCCCCAGACAATTTGGCCATCCCTGTTTCCTGCAGACTCTATCCTCAAAAGCACCTTTTTTGACCTTAGGCTGTGTTTGGAGCAAAAAAGACAAACGTCCAGCTTTTGCTGCCACAGCAAAGGTGCCAGCGGGGAAAAGTGATGCTGGTCCTCACTGCCTCCTGGAACCTCTTCAAATGCCCCAGACAATTTGGCCCTCTCTGCTTTCCTGCAGACTCTATCCTCAAAAGCACCTTTTTTGACCTTAGGCTGTGTTTGGAGCAAAAAAGACAAACGTCCAGCTTTTGCTGCCACAGCAAAGGTGCCAGCGGGGAAAAGTGATGCTGGTCCTCACTGCCTCCTGGAACCCCTTCAAATGCCCCAGACAATTCGGCCCTCCCTCTTTCCTGCAGACTCTATCCTCAAAAGCACCTTTTTTCAATTTCGGCGGTGTTTGGAGCAAAAAAGACAAACGTCCAGCTTTTGCTGCCACAGCAAAGGTGCCAGCGGGGAAAAGTGATGCTGGTCCTCACTTCCTCCTGGAACCCCTTCAAATGCGCCATACAATTTCACCCTCTCTTCTTTCCTGCGGACTCTATCGTCAAAAGCACCTTTTTTCAATTTCTGCGGTGTTTGGAGCAAAAGGGACAAACGTCCAGCTTTTGCTGCCACAGCAAAGGTGCCAGCGGGGAAAAGTGATGCTGGTCCTCACTGCCTCCTGGAACCCCTTCAAATGCCCCAGACAATTTAGCCCTCTCTGCTTTCCTGCGGAGTCTATCGTCAAAAGGAACTTTTTTCACTTTCGGCAGTGTTTCGAGCTAAAAAGACAAACGTGCAGCTTTTGCTGCCACAGCAAAGGTGCCAGAGGGGAAAAGTGATGCTGGTCCTCACTGCCTCCTGAAACCCCTTCAAATGCCAGAGACAATTTAGCCCTCCCTGTTTCCTGCAGACTCTATCCTCAAAAGCACCTTTTTTCAATTTCTGCGGTGTTTGGAGCAAAAGGGACAAACGTCCAGCTTTTGCTGCCACAACAAAGGTGCCAGCGGGGAAAAGTGATGCTGGTCCTCACTGCCTCCTGGAACCCCTTCAAATGCCCCAGACAATTTGGCCCTCTCTGCTTTCCTGCAGACTCTATCCTCAAAAGCACCTTTTTTGACCTTAGGCTGTGTTTGGAGCAAAAAAGACAAACGTCCAGCTTTTGCTGCCACAGCAAAGGTGCCAGCGGGGAAAAGTGATGCTGGTCCTCACTGCCTCCTGGAACCCCTTCAAATGCCCCAGACAATTTGGCCCTCCCTCTTTCCTGCAGACTCTATCCTCAAAAGCACCTTTTTTCACTTTCGGCGGTGTTTGGAGCAAAAAAGACAAACGTCCAGCTTTTGCTGCCACAGCAAAGGTGCCAGCGGGGAAAAGTGATGCTGGTCCTCACTGCCTCCTGGAACCCCTTCAAATGCGCCATACAATTTCACCCTCTCTTCTTTCCTGTGGACTCTGTCGTCAAAAGGACCTTTTTTCACTTTCAGCGGTGTTTGGAGCAAAAAAGACAAACGTCCAGCTTTTGCTGCCACAGCAAAGGTGCCAGCGGGGAAAAGTGATGCTGGTCCTCACTGTCTCGTGGAACCCCTTCAAATGCCCCAGAAAATTTAGCCCTCTCTGCTTTCCTGCAGACTCTATCCTCAAAAGCACCTTTTTTCACTCTCGTCAGCCTCCGGAGCAAAAAAGACAAACGTCCAGCTTTTTCTGCCACAGCAAAGGTGCCAGCGGGGAAAAGTGATGCTGGTCCTCACTGCCTCCTGGAACCTCTTCAAATGCCCCAGACAATTTGGCCCTCTCTGCTTTCCTGCAGACTGTATCCTCAAAAGCACCTTTTTTGACCTTAGGCTGTGTTTGGAGCAAAAAAGACAAACGTCCAGCTTTTGCTGCCACAGCAAAGGTGCCAGCGGGGAAAAGTGATGCTGGTCCTCACTGCCTCCTGGAACCTCTTCAAATGCCCCAGACAATTTGGCCCTCTCTGCTTTCCTGCAGACTCTATCCTCAAAAGCACCTTTTTTGACCTTAGGCTGTGTTTGGAGCAAAAAAGACAAACGTCCAGCTTTTGCTGCCACAGCAAAGGTGCCAGCGGGGAAAAGTGATGCTGGTCCTCACTGCCTCCTGGAACCCCTTCAAATGCCCCAGACAATTTGGCCCTCCCTCTTTCCTGCAGACTCTATCCTCAAAAGCACCTTTTTTCACTTTCGGCGGTGTTTGGAGCAAAAAAGACAAACGTCCAGCTTTTGCTGCCACAGCAAAGGTGCCAGCGGGGAAAAGTGATGCTGGTCCTCACTGCCTCCTGGAACCCCTTCAAATGCCCCAGACAATTTGGCCATCCCTGTTTCCTGCAGACTCTATCCTCAAAAGCACCTTTTTTGACCTTAGGCTGTGTTTGGAGCAAAAAAGACAAACGTCCAGCTTTTGCTGCCACAGCAAAGGTGCCAGCGGGGAAAAGTGATGCTGGTCCTCACTGCTCCTGGAACCCCTTCAAATGCCCCAGACAATTTGGCCCTCCCTCTTTCCTGCAGACTCTATCCTCAAAAGCACCTTTTTTCACTTTCGGCGGTGTTTGGAGCAAAAAAGACAAACGTCCAGCTTTTGCTGCCACAGCAAAGGTGCCAGCGGGGAAAAGTGATGCTGGTCCTCACTGCCTCCTGGAACCCCTTCAAATGCGCCATACAATTTCACCCTCTCTTCTTTCCTGTGGACTCTGTCGTCAAAAGGACCTTTTTTCACTTTCAGCGGTGTTTGGAGCAAAAAAGACAAACGTCCAGCTTTTGCTGCCACAGCAAAGGTGCCAGCGGGGAAAAGTGATGCTGGTCCTCACTGTCTCGTGGAACCCCTTCAAATGCCCCAGACAATTTAGCCCTCTCTGCTTTCCTGCAGACTCTATCCTCAAAAGCACCTTTTTTCACTCTCGTCAGCCTCCGGAGCAAAAAAGACAAACGTCCAGCTTTTTCTGCCACAGCAAAGGTGCCAGCGGGGAAAAGTGATGCTGGTCCTCACTGCCTCCTGGAACCTCTTCAAATGCCCCAGACAATTTGGCCCTCTCTGCTTTCCTGCAGACTGTATCCTCAAAAGCACCTTTTTTGACCTTAGGCTGTGTTTGGAGCAAAAAAGACAAACGTCCAGCTTTTGCTGCCACAGCAAAGGTGCCAGCGGGGAAAAGTGATGCTGGTCCTCACTGCCTCCTGGAACCTCTTCAAATGCCCCAGACAATTTGGCCCTCTCTGCTTTCCTGCAGACTCTATCCTCAAAAGCACCTTTTTTGACCTTAGGCTGTGTTTGGAGCAAAAAAGACAAACGTCCAGCTTTTGCTGCCACAGCAAAGGTGCCAGCGGGGAAAAGTGATGCTGGTCCTCACTGCCTCCTGGAACCCCTTCAAATGCCCCAGACAATTTGGCCCTCCCTCTTTCCTGCAGACTCTATCCTCAAAAGCACCTTTTTTCACTTTCGGCGGTGTTTGGAGCAAAAAAGACAAACGTCCAGCTTTTGCTGCCACAGCAAAGGTGCCAGCGGGGAAAAGTGATGCTGGTCCTCACTGCCTCCTGGAACCCCTTCAAATGCCCCAGACAATTTGGCCATCCCTGTTTCCTGCAGACTCTATCCTCAAAAGCACCTTTTTTCACTTTCGGCGGTGTTTGGAGCAAAAAAGACAAACGTCAAGCTTTTGCTGCCACAGCAAAGGTGCCAGCGGGGAAAAGTGATGCTGGTCCTCACTGCCTCCTGGAACCCCTTCAAATGCCCCAGACAATTTAGCCCTCTCTGCTTTCCTGCAGACTCTATCCTCAAAAGCACCTTTTTTCACTCTCGTCAGCCTCCGGAGCAAAAAAGACAAACGTCCAGCTTTTTCTGCCACAGCAAAGGTGCCAGCGGGGAAAAGTGATGCTGGTCCTCACTGCCTCCTGGAACCCCTTCAAATGCGCCATACAATTTCACCCTCTCTTCTTTCCTGTGGACTCTGTCGTCAAAAGCACCTTTTTTCACTTTCGGCAGTGTTTCGAGCTAAAAAGACAAACGTCCAGCTTTTGCTGCCACAGCAAAGGTGCCAGCGGGGAAAAGTGATGCTGGTCCTCACTGCCTCCTGAAACCCCTTCAAATGCCAGAGACAATTTAGCCCTCCCTGTTTCCTGCAGACTCTATCCTCAAAAGCACCTTTTTTCAATTTCTGCGGTGTTTGGAGCAAAAAAGACAAACGTCCAGCTTTTGCTGCCACAGCAAAGGTGCCAGCGGGGAAAAGTGATGCTGGTCCTCACTGCCTCCTGGAACCCCTTCAAATGCCTCAGACAATTTGGCCCTCCCTGTTTCCTGCAGACTCTATCGTCAAAAGCACCTTTTTTCACTTTCGGCGCTGTCTGGAGCAAAAAAGACAAACGTCCAGCTTTTGCTGCCACAGCAAAGGTGCCAGCGGGGAAAAGTGATGCTGGTCCTCACTGCCTCCTGGAACCCCTTCAAATGCCCCAGACAATTTGGCCATCCCTGTTTCCTGCAGACTCTATCCTCAAAAGCACCTTTTTTCACTTTCGGCGGTGTTTGGAGCAAAAAAGACAAACGTCAAGCTTTTGCTGCCACAGCAAAGGTGCGAGCGGGGAAAAGTGATGCTGGTCCTCACTGCCTCCTGGAACCCCTTCAAATGCCCCAGACAATTTCACCCTCTCTTCTTTCCTGTGGACTCTATCGTCAAAAGGACCTTTTTTCACTTTCAGCGGTGTTTGGAGCAAAAAAGACAAACGTCCAGCTTTTGCTGCCACAGCAAAGGTGCCAGCGGGGAAAAGAGATGCTGGTCCTCACTGTCTCCTGGAACCCCTTCAAATACCCCAGACAATTTGGCACTCTGTGCTTTCCTGCAGACTATATCCTCAAAAGCACCTTTTTCCCTTTCGGCGGTGTTTGTAGCAAAAAAGACAAACGTCCAGCTTTTGCTGCCACAGCAAAGGTGCCAGCGGGGAAAAGTGATGCTGGTCCTCACTGCCTCCTGGAACCCCTTCAAATGCCCCAGACAATTTGGCCCTCTCTGCTTTCCTGCAGACTCTATCCTCAAAAGCATTTTTTTTGACCTTAGGCTGTGTTTGGAGCAAAAAAGACAAACGTCCAGCTTTTGCTGCCACAGCAAAGGTGCCAGCGGGGAAAAGTGATGCTGGTCCTCACTGCCTCCTGGAACCCCTTCAAATGCCCCAGACAATTTGGCCCTCCCTCTTTCCTGCAGACTCTATCCTCAAAAGCACCTTTTTTCACTTTCGGCGGTGTTTGGAGCAAAAAAGACAAACGTCCAGCTTTTGCTGCCACAGCAAAGGTGCCAGCGGGGAAAAGTGATGCTGGTCCTCACTGCCTCCTGGAACCCCTTCAAATGCCCCAGACAATTTGGCCATCCCTGTTTCCTGCAGACTCTATCCTCAAAAGAACCTTTTTTGACCTTAGGCTGTGTTTGGAGCAAAAAAGACAAACGTCCAGCTTTTGCTGCCACAGCAAAGGTGCCAGCGGGGAAAAGTGATGCTGGTCCTCACTGCCTCCTGGAACCCCTTCAAATGCCCCAGACAATTTGGCCCTCCCTCTTTCCTGCAGACTCTATCCTCAAAAGCACCTTTTTTCACTTTCGGCGGTGTTTGGAGCAAAAAAGACAAACGTCCAGCTTTTGCTGCCACAGCAAAGGTGCCAGCGGGGAAAAGTGATGCTGGTCCTCACTGCCTCCTGGAACCCCTTCAAATGCGCCATACAATTTCACCCTCTCTTCTTTCCTGTGGACTCTGTCGTCAAAAAGACCTTTTTTCAATTTCAGCGGTGTTTGGAGCAAAAAAGACAAACGTCCAGCTTTTGCTGCCACAGCAAAGTTGCGAGCGGGGAAAAGTGATGCTGGTCCTCACTGCCTCCTGGAACCCCTTCAAATGCCCCAGACAATTTGGCCCTCTCTGCTTTCCTGCAGACTCTATCCTCAAAAACAGCTTTTTTCACTTTCGGCGGTGTTTGGAGCAAAAAAGACAAACATCCAGCTTTTGCTGCCACAGCAAAGGTGCCAGCGGGGAAAAGTGATGCTGGTCCTCACTGCCTCCTGGAACCCCTTCAAATGCGCCATACAATTTTACCCTCTCTTCTTTCCTGTGGACTCTATCGTCAAAAGGACCTTTTTTCACTTTCAGCGGTGTTTGGAGCAAAAAAGACAAACGTCCAGCTTTTGCTGCCACAGCAAAGGTGCCAGCGGGGAAAAGTGATGCTGGTCCTCACTGTCTCCTGGAACCCCTTCAAATACCCCAGACAATTTGGCACTCTGTGCTTTCCTGCATACTCTATCCTCAAAAGCACCTTTTTCCATTTCGGCGGTGTTTGGAGCAAAAAAGACAAACGTCCAGCTTTTTCTGCCACAGCAAAGGTGCCAGCGGGGAAAAGTGATGCTGGTCCTCACTGCCTCCTGGAACCTCTTCAAATGCCCCAGACAATTTGGCCCTCTCTGCTTTCCTGCAGACTGTATCCTCAAAAGCACCTTTTTTGACCTTAGGCTGTGTTTGGAGCAAAAAAGACAAACGTCCAGCTTTTGCTGCCACAGCAAAGGTGCCAGCGGGGAAAAGTGATGCTGGTCCTCACTGCCTCCTGGAACCTCTTCAAATGCCCCAGACAATTTGGCCCTCTCTGCTTTCCTGCAGACTCTATCCTCAAAAGCACCTTTTTTGACCTTAGGCTGTGTTTGGAGCAAAAAAGACAAACGTCCAGCTTTTGCTGCCACAGCAAAGGTGCCAGCGGGGAAAAGTGATGCTGGTCCTCACTGCCTCCTGGAACCCCTTCAAATGCCCCAGACAATTTGGCCCTCCCTCTTTCCTGCAGACTCTATCCTCAAAAGCACCTTTTTTCACTTTCGGCGGTGTTTGGAGCAAAAAAGACAAACGTCCAGCTTTTGCTGCCACAGCAAAGGTGCCAGCGGGGAAAAGTGATGCTGGTCCTCACTGCCTCCTGGAACCCCTTCAAATGCGCCATACAATTTCACCCTCTCTTCTTTCCTGTGGACTCTGTCGTCAAAAGGACCTTTTTTCACTTTCAGCGGTGTTTGGAGCAAAAAAGACAAACGTCCAGCTTTTGCTGCCACAGCAAAGGTGCCAGCGGGGAAAAGTGATGCTGGTCCTCACTGTCTCGTGGAACCCCTTCAAATGCCCCAGACAATTTAGCCCTCTCTGCTTTCCTGCAGACTCTATCCTCAAAAGCACCTTTTTTCACTCTCGTCAGCCTCCGGAGCAAAAAAGACAAACGTCCAGCTTTTTCTGCCACAGCAAAGGTGCCAGCGGGGAAAAGTGATGCTGGTCCTCACTGCCTCCTGGAACCTCTTCAAATGCCCCAGACAATTTGGCCCTCTCTGCTTTCCTGCAGACTGTATCCTCAAAAGCACCTTTTTTGACCTTAGGCTGTGTTTGGAGCAAAAAAGACAAACGTCCAGCTTTTGCTGCCACAGCAAAGGTGCCAGCGGGGAAAAGTGATGCTGGTCCTCACTGCCTCCTGGAACCTCTTCAAATGCCCCAGACAATTTGGCCCTCTCTGCTTTCCTGCAGACTCTATCCTCAAAAGCACCTTTTTTGACCTTAGGCTGTGTTTGGAGCAAAAAAGACAAACGTCCAGCTTTTGCTGCCACAGCAAAGGTGCCAGCGGGGAAAAGTGATGCTGGTCCTCACTGCCTCCTGGAACCCCTTCAAATGCCCCAGACAATTTGGCCCTCCCTCTTTCCTGCAGACTCTATCCTCAAAAGCACCTTTTTTCACTTTCGGCGGTGTTTGGAGCAAAAAAGACAAACGTCCAGCTTTTGCTGCCACAGCAAAGGTGCCAGCGGGGAAAAGTGATGCTGGTCCTCACTGCCTCCTGGAACCCCTTCAAATGCCCCAGACAATTTGGCCATCCCTGTTTCCTGCAGACTCTATCCTCAAAAGCACCTTTTTTCACTTTCGGCGGTGTTTGGAGCAAAAAAGACAAACGTCAAGCTTTTGCTGCCACAGCAAAGGTGCGAGCGGGGAAAAGTGATGCTGGTCCTCACTGCCTCCTGGAACCCCTTCAAATGCGCCATACAATTTCACCCTCTCTTCTTTCCTGTGGACTCTATCGTCAAAAGGACCTTTTTTCACTTTCGGCGGTGTTTGGAGCAAAAAAGACAAACGTCCAGCTTTTGCTGCCACAGCAAAGGTGCCAGCGGGGAAAAGTGATGCTGGTCCTCACTGCCTCCTGGAACCCCTTCAAATGCCCCAGACAATTTAGCCCTCTCTGCTTTCCTGCAGACTCTATCCTCAAAAGCACCTTTTTTCACTCTCGTCAGCCTCCGGAGCAAAAAAGACAAACGTCCAGCTTTTTCTGCCACAGCAAAGGTGCCAGCGGGGAAAAGTGATGCTGGTCCTCACTGCCTCCTGGAACCCCTTCAAATGCGCCATACAATTTCACCCTCTCTTCTTTCCTGTGGACTCTGTCGTCAAAAGCACCTTTTTTCACTTTCGGCAGTGTTTCGAGCTAAAAAGACAAACGTCCAGCTTTTGCTGCCACAGCAAAGGTGCCAGCGGGGAAAAGTGATGCTGGTCCTCACTGCCTCCTGAAACCCCTTCAAATGCCAGAGACAATTTAGCCCTCCCTGTTTCCTGCAGACTCTATCCTCAAAAGCACCTTTTTTCAATTTCTGCGGTGTTTGGAGCAAAAAAGACAAACGTCCAGCTTTTGCTGCCACAGCAAAGGTGCCAGCGGGGAAAAGTGATGCTGGTCCTCACTGCCTCCTGGAACCCCTTCAAATGCCTCAGACAATTTGGCCCTCCCTGTTTCCTGCAGACTCTATCGTCAAAAGCACCTTTTTTCACTTTCGGCGCTGTCTGGAGCAAAAAAGACAAACGTCCAGCTTTTGCTGCCACAGCAAAGGTGCCAGCGGGGAAAAGTGATGCTGGTCCTCACTGCCTCCTGGAACCCCTTCAAATGCCCCAGACAATTTGGCCATCCCTGTTTCCTGCAGACTCTATCCTCAAAAGCACCTTTTTTCACTTTCGGCGGTGTTTGGAGCAAAAAAGACAAACGTCAAGTTTTTGCTGCCACAGCAAAGGTGCGAGCGGGGAAAAGTGATGCTGGTCCTCACTGCCTCCTGGAACCCCTTCAAATGCCCCAGACAATTTCACCCTCTCTTCTTTCCTGTGGACTCTATCGTCAAAAGGACCTTTTTTCAATTTCAGCGGTGTTTGGAGCAAAAAAGACAAACGTCCAGCTTTTGCTGCCACAGCAAAGGTGCCAGCGGGGAAAAGTGATGCTGGTCCTCACTGTCTCCTGGAACCCCTTCAAATACCCCAGACAATTTGGCACTCTGTGCTTTCCTGCAGACTATATCCTCAAAAGCACCTTTTTCCCTTTCGGCGGTGTTTGTAGCAAAAAAGACAAACGTCCAGCTTTTGCTGCCACAGCAAAGGTGCCAGCGGGGAAAAGTGATGCTGGTCCTCACTGCCTCCTGGAACCCCTTCAAATGCCCCAGACAATTTGGCCCTCTCTGCTTTCCTGCAGACTCTATCCTCAAAAGCATTTTTTTTGACCTTAGGCTGTGTTTGGAGCAAAAAAGACAAACGTCCAGCTTTTGCTGCCACAGCAAAGGTGCCAGCGGGGAAAAGTGATGCTGGTCCTCACTGCCTCCTGGAACCCCTTCAAATGCCCCAGACAATTTGGCCCTCCCTCTTTCCTGCAGACTCTATCCTCAAAAGCACCTTTTTTCACTTTCGGCGGTGTTTGGAGCAAAAAAGACAAACGTCCAGCTTTTGCTGCCACAGCAAAGGTGCCAGCGGGGAAAAGTGATGCTGGTCCTCACTGCCTCCTGGAACCCCTTCAAATGCCCCAGACAATTTGGCCATCCCTGTTTCCTGCAGACTCTATCCTCAAAAGAACCTTTTTTGACCTTAGGCTGTGTTTGGAGCAAAAAAGACAAACGTCCAGCTTTTGCTGCCACAGCAAAGGTGCCAGCGGGGAAAAGTGATGCTGGTCCTCACTGCCTCCTGGAACCCCTTCAAATGCCCCAGACAATTTGGCCCTCCCTCTTTCCTGCAGACTCTATCCTCAAAAGCACCTTTTTTCACTTTCGGCGGTGTTTGGAGCAAAAAAGACAAACGTCCAGCTTTTGCTGCCACAGCAAAGGTGCCAGCGGGGAAAAGTGATGCTGGTCCTCACTGCCTCCTGGAACCCCTTCAAATGCGCCATACAATTTCACCCTCTCTTCTTTCCTGTGGACTCTGTCGTCAAAAAGACCTTTTTTCAATTTCAGCGGTGTTTGGAGCAAAAAAGACAAACGTCCAGCTTTTGCTGCCACAGCAAAGTTGCGAGCGGGGAAAAGTGATGCTGGTCCTCACTGCCTCCTGGAACCCCTTCAAATGCCCCAGACAATTTGGCCCTCTCTGCTTTCCTGCAGACTCTATCCTCAAAAACAGCTTTTTTCACTTTCGGCGGTGTTTGGAGCAAAAAAGACAAACATCCAGCTTTTGCTGCCACAGCAAAGGTGCCAGCGGGGAAAAGTGATGCTGGTCCTCACTGCCTCCTGGAACCCCTTCAAATGCGCCATACAATTTTACCCTCTCTTCTTTCCTGTGGACTCTATCGTCAAAAGGACCTTTTTTCACTTTCAGCGGTGTTTGGAGCAAAAAAGACAAACGTCCAGCTTTTGCTGCCACAGCAAAGGTGCCAGCGGGGAAAAGTGATGCTGGTCCTCACTGTCTCCTGGAACCCCTTCAAATACCCCAGACAATTTGGCACTCTGTGCTTTCCTGCATACTCTATCCTCAAAAGCACCTTTTTCCATTTCGGCGGTGTTTGGAGCAAAAAAGACAAACGTCCAGCTTTTGCTGCCACAGGAAATGTGCCAGCGGGGAAAAGTGATGCTGGTCCTCACTGCCTCCTGGAACCCCTTCAAATGCCCCAGACAATTTGGCCCTCTCTGCTTTCCTGCAGACTCTATCCTCAAAAGCTCCTTTTTTGACTTTCAGCGGTGTTTGGAGCAAAAAAGACAAACGTCAAGCTTTTGCTGCCACAGCAAAGGTGCCAGCGGGGAAAAGTGATGCTGGTCCTCACTGCCTCCTGGAAACCCTTCAAATGCGCCATACAATTTCACGCTCTCTTCTTTCCTGTGGACTCTGTCGTCAAAAGGACCTTTTTTCACTTTCAGCGGTGTTTGGAGCAAAAAAGACAAACGTCCAGCTTTTGCTGCCACAGCAAAGGTGCCAGCGGGGAAAAGTGATGATGGTCCTCACTGTCTCCTGGAACCCCTTCAAATACCCCAGACAATTTGGCCCTCTCTGCTTTCCTACGGACTCTATCCTCAAAATCACCTTTTCACAGTCTCGGCAGCCTCAGGAGAAAAAAAGACAAACATCCAGCTTTTGCTGCCAGAGCAAAAGTGCCAGCAAATAAACGTGATGCTGGTCCTCACTGCTTCCTGGAACCCCTTCAAATGCCCCAGACAATTTGGCCCTCTCTGCTTTCCTGCAGAGTCTATCGTCACAAGGACCTTTTTTCACTTTCGGCAGTGTTTCGAGCTAAAAAGACAAACGTCCAGCTTTTGCTGCCACAGCAAAGGTGCCAGAGGGGAAAAGTGATGCTGGTCCTCACTGCCTCCTGGAACCCCTTCAAATGCCCCAGACAATTTGGCCCTCCCTGTTTCCTGCAGACTCTATCCTCAAAAGCACCTTTTTTCAATTTCGGCGTTGTTTGGAGCAAAAGGGACAAACGTCCAGCTTTTGCTGCCACAGCAAAGGTGCCAGCGGGGAAAAGTGATGCTGGTCCTCACTGCCTCCTGGAACCCCTTCAAATGCCCCAGACAATTTGGCCCTCCCTGTTTCCTGCAGACTCTATCCTCAAAAGCACCTTTTTTCCCTTTCGGCGGTGTTTGGAGCAAAAAAGACAAACGTCCAGCTTTTGCTGCCACAGCAAATGTGCCAGCGGGGAAAAGTGATGCTGGTCCTCACTTCCTCCTGGAACCCCTTCAAATGCCCCAGACAATTTGGCCCTCTCTGCTTTCCTGCAGACTCTATCCTCAAAAACAGCTTTTTTCACTTTCGGCGGTGTTTGGAGCAAAAAAGACAAACATCCAGCTTTTGCTGCCACAGCAAAGGTGCCAGCGGGGAAAAGTGATGCTGGTCCTCACTGCCTCCTGGAACCCCTTCAAATGCGCCATACAATTTTACCCTCTCTTCTTTCCTGTGGACTCTATCGTCAAAAGGACCTTTTTTCACTTTCAGCGGTGTTTGGAGCAAAAAAGACAAACGTCCAGCTTTTGCTGCCACAGCAAAGGTGCCAGCGGGGAAAAGTGATGCTGGTCCTCACTGTCTCCTGGAACCCCTTCAAATACCCCAGACAATTTGGCACTCTGTGCTTTCCTGCATACTCTATCCTCAAAAGCACCTTTTTCCATTTCGGCGGTGTTTGGAGCAAAAAAGACAAACGTCCAGCTTTTGCTGCCACAGGAAATGTGCCAGCGGGGAAAAGTGATGCTGGTCCTCACTGCCTCCTGGAACCCCTTCAAATGCCCCAGACAATTTGGCCCTCTCTGCTTTCCTGCAGACTCTATCCTCAAAAGCTCCTTTTTTGACTTTCAGCGGTGTTTGGAGCAAAAAAGACAAACGTCAAGCTTTTGCTGCCACAGCAAAGGTGCCAGCGGGGAAAAGTGATGCTGGTCCTCACTGCCTCCTGGAAAACCTTCAAATGCGCCATACAATTTCACGCTCTCTTCTTTCCTGTGGACTCTGTCGTCAAAAGGACCTTTTTTCACTTTCAGCGGTGTTTGGAGCAAAAAAGACAAACGTCCAGCTTTTGCTGCCACAGCAAAGGTGCCAGCGGGGAAAAGTGATGATGGTCCTCACTGTCTCCTGGAACCCCTTCAAATACCCCAGACAATTTGGCCCTCTCTGCTTTCCTACGGACTCTATCCTCAAAATCACCTTTTCACAGTCTCGGCAGCCTCAGGAGAAAAAAAGACAAACATCCAGCTTTTGCTGCCAGAGCAAAAGTGCCAGCAAATAAACGTGATGCTGGTCCTCACTGCTTCCTGGAACCCCTTCAAATGCCCCAGACAATTTGGCCCTCTCTGCTTTCCTGCAGAGTCTATCGTCACAAGGACCTTTTTTCACTTTCGGCAGTGTTTCGAGCTAAAAAGACAAACGTCCAGCTTTTGCTGCCACAGCAAAGGTGCCAGAGGGGAAAAGTGATGCTGGTCCTCACTGCCTCCTGGAACCCCTTCAAATGCCCCAGACAATTTGGCCCTCCCTGTTTCCTGCAGACTCTATCCTCAAAAGCACCTTTTTTCAATTTCGGCGTTGTTTGGAGCAAAAGGGACAAACGTCCAGCTTTTGCTGCCACAGCAAAGGTGCCAGCGGGGAAAAGTGATGCTGGTCCTCACTGCCTCCTGGAACCCCTTCAAATGCCCCAGACAATTTGGCCCTCCCTGTTTCCTGCAGACTCTATCCTCAAAAGCACCTTTTTTCCCTTTCGGCGGTGTTTGGAGCAAAAAAGACAAACGTCCAGCTTTTGCTGCCACAGCAAATGTGCCAGCGGGGAAAAGTGATGCTGGTCCTCACTTCCTCCTGGAACCCCTTCAAATGCCCCAGACAATTTGGCCCTCTCTGCTTTCCTGCAGACTCTATCCTCAAAAGCACCTCTTTTAACCTTAGGCTGTGTTTGGAGCAAAAAAGACAAACGTCCAGCTTTTGCTGCCACAGCAAAGGTGCAAGCGGGGAAAAGTGATGCTGGTCCTCACTGCCTCCTGGAACCCCTTCAAATGCCCCAGACAATTTGGCCATCCCTGTTTCCTGCAGATTCTATCCTCAAAAGCACCTTTTTTCACTTTCGGCGGTGTTTGGAGCAAAAAAGACAAACGTCCAGCTTTTGCTGCCACAGCAAAGGTGCCAGCGGGGAAAAGTGATGCTGGTCCTCACTGCCTCCTGGAACCCCTTCAAATGCGCCATACAATTTCACCCTCTCTTCTTTCCTGTGGACTCTGTCGTCAAAAGGACCTTTTTTCACTTTCAGCGGTGTTTGGAGCAAAAAAGACAAACGTCCAGCTTTTGCTGCCACAGCAAAGGTGCCAGCGGGGAAAAGTGATGCTGGTCCTCACTGCCTCCTGGAAGCTCTTCAAATGCCCCAGACAATTTGGCCCTCTCTGCTTTCCTGCAGACTCTATCCTCAAAAGCACCTTTTTTGACCTTAGGCTGTGTTTGGAGCAAAAAAGACAAACGTCCAGCTTTTGCTGCCACAGCAAAGGTGCCAGCGGGGAAAAGTGATGCTGGTCCTCACTGCCTCCTGGAACCCCTTCAAATGCCCCAGACAATTTGGCCCTCCCTCTTTCCTGCAGACTCTATCCTCAAAAGCACCTTTTTTCACTTTCGGCGGTGTTTGGAGCAAAAAAGACAAACGTCCAGCTTTTGCTGCCACAGCAAAGGTGCCAGCGGGAAAAAGTGATGCTGGTCCTCACTGCCTCCTGGAACCCCTTCAAATGCCCCAGACAATTTCACCCTCTCTTCTTTCCTGTGGACTCTGTCGTCAAAAGGACCTTTTTTCACTTTCAGCGGTGTTTGGAGCAAAAAAGACAAACGTCCAGCTTTTGCTGCCACAGCAAAGGTGCCAGCGGGGAAAAGTGATGCTGGTCCTCACTGTCTCCTGGAACCCCTTCAAATGCCCCAGACAATTTAGCCCTCTCTGCTTTCCTGCAGACTCTATCCTCAAAAGCACCTTTTTTCACTCTCGGCAGCCTCCGGAGCAAAAAAGACAAACGTCCAGCTTTTTCTGCCACAGCAAAGGTGCCAGCGGGGAAAAGTGATGCTGGTCCTCACTGTCTCCTGGAACCCCTTCAAATGCCCCAGACAATTTGGCCCTCCCTGTTTCCTGCAGACTCTATCCTCAAAAGCACCTTTTTTCACTTTCGGCAGTGTTTGGAGTAAAAAAGACAAACGTCCAGCATTTGCTGCCACAGCAAAGGTGCCAGCGGGGAAAAGTGATGCTGGTCCTCACTGCCTCCTGGAACCCCTTCAAATGCCCCAGACAATTTGGCCCTCTCTGCTTTCCTGCGGAGTCTATCGTCAAAAGGAACTTTTTTCACTTTCGGCAGTGTTTCGAGCTAAAAAGACAAACGTCCAGCTTTTGCTGCCACAGCAAAGGTGCCAGCGGGGAAAAGTGATGCTGGTCCTCACTGCCTCCTGAAACCCCTTCAAATGCCAGAGACAATTTAGCCCTCCCTGTTTCCTGCAGACTCTATCCTCAAAAGCACCTTTTTTCAATTTCTGCGGTGTTTGGAGCAAAAGGGACAAACGTCCAGCTTTTGCTGCCACAGCAAAGGTGCCAGCGGGGAAAAGTGATGCTGGTCCTCACTGCCTCCTGGAACCCCTTCAAATGCCCCAGACAATTTGGCCCTCCCTGTTTCCTGCAGACTCTATCC
This sequence comes from Vanellus vanellus, assembly GCF_965231255.1. NCBI lineage: Eukaryota > Metazoa > Chordata > Aves > Charadriiformes > Charadriidae > Vanellus > Vanellus vanellus. The sequence continues at coordinate 41,164 of NW_028127414.1, forward strand.
TCAAAAGCACCTTTTTTCACTTTCGGCGGTGTTTAGAGCAAAAAAGACAAACGTCCAGCTTTTGCTGCCACAGCAAAGGTGCCAGCGGGGAAAAGTGATGCTGGTCCTCACTGCCTCCTGGAACCCCTTCAAATGCCCCAGACAATTTGGCCCTCTCTGCTTTCCTGAGGACTCTATCCTCAAAAGCACCTTTTTTCACTTTCGGCGCTGTCTGGAGCAAAAAAGACAAACGTCCAGCTTTTGCTGCCACAGCAAAGGTGCCAGCGGGGAAAAGTGATGCTGGTCCTCACTGTCTCCTGGAACCCCTTCAAATACCCCAGACAATTTGGCACTCTGTGCTTTCCTGCAGACTCTATCCTCAAAAGCACCTTTTTTCACTTTCGGCGGTGTTTGGAGCAAAAAAGACAAACGTCCAGCTTTTGCTGCCACAGCAAAGGTGCCAGCGGGGAAAAGTGATGCTGGTCCTTACTGCCTCCTGAAACCCCTTCAAATGCCAGAGACAATTTAGCCCTCCCTGCTTTCCTGCAGACTCTATCCTCAAAAGCACCTTTTTTGACCTTAGGCTGTGTTTGGAGCAAAAAAGACAAACGTCCAGCTTTTGCTGCCACAGCAAAGGTGCCAGCGGGGAAAAGTGATGCTGGTCCTCACTGCCTCCTGGAACCCCTTCAAATGCGCCATACAATTTCACCCTCTCTTCTTTCCTGCGGACTCTGTCGTCAAAAGGACCTTTTTTCACTTTCAGCGGTGTTTGGAGCAAAAAAGACAAACGTCCAGCTTTTGCTGCCACAGCAAAGGTGCCAGCGGGGACAAGTGATGCTGGTCCTCACTGCCTCCTGGAACCTCTTCAAATGCCCCAGACAATTTGGCCCTCTCTGCTTTCCTGCAGACTCTATCCTCAAAAGCACCTTTTTTGACCTTAGGCTGTGTTTGGAGCAAAAAAGACAAACGTCCAGCTTTTGCTGCCACAGCAAAGGTGCCAGCGGGGAAAAGTGATGCTGGTCCTCACTGCCTCCTGGAACCCCTTCAAATGCCCCAGACAATTTGGCCCTCTCTGCTTTCCTGCAGACTCTATCCTCAAAAGCACCTTTTTTCACTTTCGGCGGTGTTTGGAGCAAAAAAGACAAACGTCCAGCTTTTGCTGCCACAGCAAAGGTGCCAGCGGGGAAAAGTGATGCTGGTCCTCACTGCCTCCTGGAACCCCTTCAAATGCCCCAGACAATTTGGCCCTCTCTGCTTTCCTGTGGACTCTGTCGTCAAAAGGACCTTTTTTCACTTTCGGCGGTGTTTGGAGCAAAAAAGACAAACATCCAGCTTTTGCTGCCACAGCAAAGGTGCCAGCGGGGAAAAGTGATGCTGGTCCTCACTGTCTCCTGGAACCCCTTCAAATGCCCCAGACAATTTAGCCCTCTCTGCTTTCCTGCAGACTCTATCCTCAAAAGCACCTTTTTTCACTCTCGTCAGCCTCCGGAGCAAAAAAGACAAACGTCCAGCTTTTTCTGCCACAGCAAAGGTGCCAGCGGGGAAAAGTGATGCTGGTCCTCACTGCCTCCTGGAACCTCTTCAAATGCCCCAGACAATTTGGCCCTCTCTGCTTTCCTGCAGACTCTATCCTCAAAAGCACCTTTTTTGACCTTAGGCTGTGTTTGGAGCAAAAAAGACAAACGTCCAGCTTTTGCTGCCACAGCAAAGGTGCCAGCGGGGAAAAGTGATGCTGGTCCTCACTGTCTCCTGGAACCCCTTCAAATGCCCCAGACAATTTGGCCCTCCCTGTTTCCTGCAGACTCTATCCTCAAAAGCACCTTTTTTCACTTTCGGCAGTGTTTGGAGTAAAAAAGACAAACGTCCAGCATTTGCTGCCACAGCAAAGGTGCCAGCGGGGAAAAGTGATGCTGGTCCTCACTGTCTCCTGGAACCCCTTCAAATGCCCCAGACAATTTGGCCCTCTCTGCTTTCCTGCGGAGTCTATCGTCAAAAGGAACTTTTTTCACTTTCGGCAGTGTTTCGAGCTAAAAAGACAAACGTCCAGCTTTTGCTGCCACAGCAAAGGTGCCAGCGGGGAAAAGTGATGCTGGTCCTCACTGCCTCCTGAAACCCCTTCAAATGCCAGAGACAATTTAGCCCTCCCTGTTTCCTGCAGACTCTATCCTCAAAAGCACCTTTTTTCAATTTCTGCGGTGTTTGGAGCAAAAGGGACAAACGTCCAGCTTTTGCTGCCACAGCAAAGGTGCCAGCGGGGAAAAGTGATGCTGGTCCTCACTGCCTCCTGGAACCCCTTCAAATGCCCCAGACAAATTTGGCCCTCCCTGTTTCCTGCAGACTCTATCCTCAAAAGCACCTTTTTTCACTTTCGGCGGTGTTTAGAGCAAAAAAGACAAACGTCCAGCTTTTGCTGCCACAGCAAAGGTGCCAGCGGGGAAAAGTGATGCTGGTCCTCACTGCCTCCTGGAACCCCTTCAAATGCCCCAGACAATTTGGCCCTCTCTGCTTTCCTGAGGACTCTATCCTCAAAAGCACCTTTTTTCACTTTCGGCGCTGTCTGGAGCAAAAAAGACAAACGTCCAGCTTTTGCTGCCACAGCAAAGGTGCCAGCGGGGAAAAGTGATGCTGGTCCTCACTGTCTCCTGGAACCCCTTCAAATACCCCAGACAATTTGGCACTCTGTGCTTTCCTGCAGACTCTATCCTCAAAAGCACCTTTTTTCACTTTCGGCGGTGTTTGGAGCAAAAAAGACAAACGTCCAGCTTTTGCTGCCACAGCAAAGGTGCCAGCGGGGAAAAGTGATGCTGGTCCTTACTGCCTCCTGAAACCCCTTCAAATGCCAGAGACAATTTAGCCCTCCCTGCTTTCCTGCAGACTCTATCCTCAAAAGCACCTTTTTTGACCTTAGGCTGTGTTTGGAGCAAAAAAGACAAACGTCCAGCTTTTGCTGCCACAGCAAAGGTGCCAGCGGGGAAAAGTGATGCTGGTCCTCACTGCCTCCTGGAACCCCTTCAAATGCGCCATACAATTTCACCCTCTCTTCTTTCCTGTGGACTCTGTCGTCAAAAGGACCTTTTTTCACTTTCAGCGGTGTTTGGAGCAAAAAAGACAAACGTCCAGCTTTTGCTGCCACAGCAAAGGTGCCAGCGGGGACAAGTGATGCTGGTCCTCACTGCCTCCTGGAACCTCTTCAAATGCCCCAGACAATTTGGCCCTCTCTGCTTTCCTGCAGACTCTATCCTCAAAAGCACCTTTTTTGACCTTAGGCTGTGTTTGGAGCAAAAAAGACAAACGTCCAGCTTTTGCTGCCACAGCAAAGGTGCCAGCGGGGAAAAGTGATGCTGGTCCTCACTGCCTCCTGGAACCCCTTCAAATGCCCCAGACAATTTGGCCCTCTCTGCTTTCCTGCAGACTCTATCCTCAAAAGCACCTTTTTTCACTTTCGGCGGTGTTTGGAGCAAAAAAGACAAACGTCCAGCTTTTGCTGCCACAGCAAAGGTGCCAGCGGGGAAAAGTGATGCTGGTCCTCACTGCCTCCTGGAACCCCTTCAAATGCCCCAGACAATTTGGCCCTCTCTGCTTTCCTGTGGACTCTGTCGTCAAAAGGACCTTTTTTCACTTTCGGCGGTGTTTGGAGCAAAAAAGACAAACATCCAGCTTTTGCTGCCACAGCAAAGGTGCCAGCGGGGAAAAGTGATGCTGGTCCTCACTGTCTCCTGGAACCCCTTCAAATGCCCCAGACAATTTAGCCCTCTCTGCTTTCCTGCAGACTCTATCCTCAAAAGCACCTTTTTTCACTCTCGTCAGCCTCCGGAGCAAAAAAGACAAACGTCCAGCTTTTTCTGCCACAGCAAAGGTGCCAGCGGGGAAAAGTGATGCTGGTCCTCACTGCCTCCTGGAACCTCTTCAAATGCCCCAGACAATTTGGCCCTCTCTGCTTTCCTGCAGACTCTATCCTCAAAAGCACCTTTTTTGACCTTAGGCTGTGTTTGGAGCAAAAAAGACAAACGTCCAGCTTTTGCTGCCACAGCAAAGGTGCCAGCGGGGAAAAGTGATGCTGGTCCTCACTGCCTCCTGGAACCCCTTCAAATGCCCCAGACAATTTGGCCCTCCCTGTTTCCTGCAGACTCTATCCTCAAAAGCACCTTTTTTCACTTTCGGCGGTGTTTAGAGCAAAAAAGACAAACGTCCAGCTTTTGCTGCCACAGCAAAGGTGCCAGCGGGGAAAAGTGATGCTGGTCCTCACTGTCTCCTGGAACCCCTTCAAATACCCCAGACAATTTGGCACTCTGTGCTTTCCTGCAGACTATATCCTCAAAAGCACCTTTTTCCCTTTCGGCGGTGTTTGGAGCAAAAAAGACAAACGTCCAGCTTTTGCTGCCACAGCAAAGGTGCCAGCGGGGAAAAGTGATGCTGGTCCTCACTGCCTCCTGGAACCCCTTCAAATGCCCCAGACAATTTGGCCCTCTCTGCTTTCCTGCAGACTCTATCCTCAAAAGCACCTTTTTTGACCTTAGGCTGTGTTTGGAGCAAAGAAGACAAACGTCCAGCTTTTGCTGCCACAGCAAAGGTGCCAGCGGGGAAAAGTGATGCTGGTCCTCACTGCCTCCTGGAACCCCTTCAAATGCCCCAGAAAATTTGGCCCTCTCTGCTTTCCTGCAGACTCTATCCTCAAAAACAGCTTTTTTCACTTTCGGCGGTGTTTGGAGCAAAAAAGACAAACATCCAGCTTTTGCTGCCACAGCAAAGGTGCCAGCGGGGAAAAGTGATGCTGGTCCTCACTGCCTCCTGGAACCCCTTCAAATGCTCCAGACAATTTAGCCCTCTCTGCTTTCCTGCAGACTCTATCCTCAAAAGCACCTTTTTTCAATCTCGGCAGCCTCCGGAGCAAAAAAGACAAACGTCCAGCTTTTGCTGCCACAGCAAAGGTGCCAGATGGAAAAAGTGATGCTGGTCCTCACTGCCTCCTGGAACCCCTTCAAATGTCCCAGACAATTTGGCCCTCTCTGCTTTCCTGCAGACTCTATCCTCAAAAACAGCTTTTTTCACTTTCGGCGGTGTTTGCAGCAAAAAAGACAAACGTCCAGCTTTTGCTGCCACAGGAAAGGTGCCAGCGGGGAAAAGTAATGCTGGTCCTCACTGCCTCCTGGAACCCCTTCAAATGCCCCAGACAATTTGGCCCTCCCTGTTTCCTGCAGACTCTATCCTCAAAAGCACCTTTTTTCACTTTCGGCGGTGTTTGGAGCAAAAAAGACAAACGTCCAGCTTTTGCTGCCACAGCAAAGGTGCCAGCGGGGAAAAGTGATACTGGTCCTCACTGCCTCCTGGAACCCCTTCAAATTCGCCATACAATTTCACCCTCTCTTCTTTCCTGTGAACTCTATCATCAAAAGGACCTTTTTTCACTTTCGGCGGTGTTTGGAGCAAAAAAGACAAACGTCCAGCTTTTGCTGCCACAGCAAAGGTGCCAGCGGGGAAAAGTGATGCTGGTCCTCACTGCCTCCTGGAACCCCTTCAAATGCCCCAGACAATTTGGCCCTCTCTGCTTTCCTGCAGACTCTATCCTCAAAAGCACCTTTTTTCACTTTCGGCGCTCTCTGGAGCAAAAAAGACAAACGTCCAGCTTTTGCTGCCACAGCAAAGGTGCCAGCGGGGAAAAGTGATGCTGGTCCTCACTGCCTCCTGGAACCCCTTCAAATGCCCCAGACAATTTGGCCCTCTCTGCTTTCCTGCAGACTCTATCCTCAAAAACACCTTTTTTCAGTTTCGGCGGTGTTTGGAGCAAAAAAGACAAACGTCCAGCTTTTGCTGCCACAGCAAAGGTGCCAGCGGGAAAAAGTGATGCTGGTCCTCACTACCTCCTGGAACCCCTTCAAATGCCTCAGACAATTTGGCCCTCTCTGCTTTCCTGCAGACTCTATCCTCAAAAACAGCTTTTTTCAATTTCGGCGGTGTTTGGAGCTAAAAAGACAAACGTCCAGCTTTTCCTGCCACAGCAAAGGTGCCAGCGGGAAAAGTGATGCTGGTCCTCACTGCCTCCTGGAACCCCTTGAAATGCCCCAGACAATTTAGCCCTCTCTGCTTTCCTGCAGACTCTATCCTCAAAAGCACCTTTTTTCACTTTCGGCGGTGTTTGGAGCAAAAAAGACAAACGTCCAGCTTTTGCTGCCACAGCAAAGGTGCCAGCGGGGAAAAGTGATGCTGGTCCTCACTGCCTCCTGGAACCCCTTCAAATGCCCCAGATAATTTAGCCCTCTCTGCTTTCCTACGGACTCTATCCTCAAAAACAGCTTTTTTTCACTTTCGGCGGTGTTTGGAGCAAAAAAGACAAACGTCCAGCTTTTGCTGCCACAGCAAAGGTGCCAGCGGGGAAAAGTGATGCTGGTCCTCACTGCCTCCTGGAACCCCTTCAAATGCCCCAGACAATTTGGCCCTCTCTGCTTTCCTGCAGACTCTATCCTCAAAAGCACCTTTTTTCACTTTCGGCGGTGTTTGGAGCAAAAAAGACAAACGTCCAGCTTTTGCTGCCACAGCAAAGGTGCCAGCGGGGAAAAGTGATGCTAGTCCTCACTGCCTCCTGGAACCCCTTCAAATGCCCCAGACAATTTCACCCTCTCTGCTTTCCTGCGCACTCTAGCCTCAAAAGCACCTTTTCACAGTCTCGGCAGCCTCCGGAGAAAAAAAGACAAACATCCAGCTTTTGCTGCCAGAGCAAAAGTGCCAGCGGATAAAAGTGATGCTGGTCCTCACTGTCTCCTGGAACCCCTTCAAATGCCCCAGAAAATTTCACCCTCTCTTCTTTCCTGCGGAGTCTATCCTCAAAAGGACCTTTTTCACTTTCGGCAGTGTTTCGAGCTAAAAAGACAAACGTCCAGCTTTTGCTGCCACAGCAAAGGTGCCAGCGGGGAAAAGTGATGCTGGTCCTCACTGCCTCCTGGAACCCCTTCAAATGCCCCAGACAATTTGGCCCTCTCTGCTTTCCTGCAGACTCTATCCTCAAAAGCACCTTTTTTGACCTTAGGCTGTGTTTGGAGCAAAAAAGACAAACGTCCAGCTTTTGCTGCCACAGCAAAGGTGCCAGCGGGGAAAAGTGATGCTGGTCCTCACTGCCTCCTGGAACCCCTTCAAATGCCCCAGACAATTTGGCCCTCTCTGCTTTCCTGCAGACTCTATCCTCAAAAGCACCTTTTTTCACTTTCGGCGGTGTTTGGAGCAAAAAAGACAAACGTCCAGCTTTTGCTGCCACAGCAAAGGTGCCAGCGGGGAAAAGTGATGCTGGTCCTCACTGCCTCCTGGAACCCCTTCAAATGCCCCAGACAATTTCACCCTCTCTTCTTTCCTGCGGACTCTATCGTCAAAAGCACCTTTTTTCACTTTCGGCGGTGTTTGGAGCAAAAAAGACAAACGTCCAGCTTTTGCTGCCACAGCAAAGGTGCCAGCGGGGAAAAGTGATGCTGGTCCTCACTGCCTCCTGGAACCCCTTCAAATGCCCCATACAATTTCACCCTCTCTGCTTTCCTGCAGACTCTATCCTCAAAAGCACCTTTTTTCACTTTCGGCGGTGTTTGGAGCAAAAAAGACAAACGTCCAGCTTTTGCTGCCATAGCAAAAGTGCCAGCGGATAAACGTGATGCTGGTCCTCACTGCTTCCTGGAACCCCTTCAAATGCCCCAGACAATTTGGCCCTCTCTGCTTTCCTGCGGAGTTTATCGTCAAAAGGACCATTTTTCACTTTCGGCAGTGTTTCGAGCTAAAAAGACAAACGTCCAGCTTTTGCTGCCACAGCAAAGGTGCCAGCGGGGAAAAGTGATGCTGGTCCTCACTGCCTCCTGGAACCCCTTCAAATGCCCCAGACAATTTGGCCCTCTCTTCTTTCCTGCGGACTCTATCGTCAAAAGCACCTTTTTTCACTTTCGGCGGTGTTTGGAGCAAAAAAGACAAACGTCCAGCTTTTGCTGCCACAGCAAAGGTGCCAGCGGGGAAAAGTGATGCTGGTCCTCACTACCTCTTGGAACCCCTTCAAATGCCTCAGACAATTTGGCCCTCTCTGCTTTCCTGCAGACTCTATCCTCAAAAACAGCTTTTTTCACTTTCGGCGGTGTTTGGAGCTAAAAAGACAAACGTCCAGCTTTTCCTGCCACAGCAAAGGTGCCAGCGGGAAAAGTGATGCTGGTCCTCACTGCCTCCTGGAACCCCTTCAAATGCCCCAGACAATTTAGCCCTCTCTGCTTTCCTGCAGACTCTATCCTCAAAAGCACCTTTTTTAACTTTCGGCGGTGTTTGGAGCAAAAAAGACAAACGTCCAGCATTTGCTGCCACAGCAAAGGTGCCAGCGGGGAAAAGTGATGCTGGTCCTCACTGCCTCCTGGAACCCCTTCAAATGCCCCAGATAATTTAGCCCTCTCTGCTTTCCTACGGACTCTATCCTCAAAAACAGCTTTTTTCACTTTCGGCGGTGTTTGGAGCAAAAAAGACAAACGTCCAGCTTTTGCTGCCACAGCAAAGGTGCCAGCGGGGAAAAGTGATGCTAGTCCTCACTGCCTCCTGGAACCCCTTCAAATGCCACATACAATTTGGCCCTCTCTGCTTTCCTACGGACTCTATCCTCAAAAGCACCTTTTCACAGTCTCGGCAGCCTCCGGAGAAAAAAAGACAAACATCCAGCTTTTGCTGCCAGAGCAAAAGTGCCAGCGGATAAAAGTGATGCTGGTCCTCACTGTCTCCTGGAACCCCTTCAAATGCCCCAGAAAATTTCACCCTCTCTTCTTTCCTGCGGAGTCTATCCTCAAAAGGACCTTTTTCACTTTCGGCAGTGTTTCGAGCTAAAAAGACAAACGTCCAGCTTTTGCTGCCACAGCAAAGGTGCCAGCGGGGAAAAGTGATGCTGGTCCTCACTGCCTCCTGGAACCCCTTCAAATGCCCCAGACAATTTGGCCCTCTCTGCTTTCCTGCAGACTCTATCCTCAAAAGCACCTTTTTTGTCTTTAGGCTGTGTTTGGAGTAAAAAAGACAAACGTCCAGCTTTTGCTGCCACAGCAAAGGTGCCAGCGGGGAAAAGTGATGCTGGTCCTCACTGCCTCCTGGAACCCCTTCAAATGCCCCAGACAATTTGGCCCTCTCTGCTTTCCTGCAGACTCTATCCTCAAAAGCACCTTTTTTCACTTTCGGCGCTCTCTGGACCAAAAAAGACAAACGTCCAGCTTTTGCTGCCACAGCAAAGGTGCCAGAGGGGAAAAGTGATGCTGGTCCTCACTGCCTCCTGGAACCCCTTCAAATGCCCCAGACAATTTGGCCCTCTCTGCTTTCCTGCGGACTCTATCGTCAAAAGCACCTTTTTTCACTTTCGGCGGTGTTTGGAGCAAAAAAGACAAACGTCCAGCTTTTGCTGCCACAGCAAAGGTGCCAGCGGGGAAAAGTGATGCTAGTCCTCACTGCCTCCTGGAACCCCTTCAAATGCCACATACAATTTGGCCCTCTCTGCTTTCCTACGGACTCTATCCTCAAAAGCACCTTTTCACAGTCTCGGCAGCCTCCGGAGAAAAAAAGACAAACATCCAGCTTTTGCTGCCAGAGCAAAAGTGCCAGCGGATAAAAGTGATGCTGGTCCTCACTGTCTCCTGGAACCCCTTCAAATGCCCCAGAAAATTTCACCCTCTCTTCTTTCCTGCGGAGTCTATCCTCAAAAGGACCTTTTTCACTTTCGGCAGTGTTTCGAGCTAAAAAGACAAACGTCCAGCTTTTGCTGCCACAGCAAAGGTGCCAGCGGGGAAAAGTGATGCTGGTCCTCACTGCCTCCTGGAACCCCTTCAAATGCCCCAGACAATTTGGCCCTCTCTGCTTTCCTGCAGACTCTATCCTCAAAAGCACCTTTTTTGTCTTTAGGCTGTGTTTGGAGTAAAAAAGACAAACGTCCAGCTTTTGCTGCCACAGCAAAGGTGCCAGCGGGGAAAAGTGATGCTGGTCCTCACTGCCTCCTGGAACCCCTTCAAATGCCCCAGACAATTTGGCCCTCTCTGCTTTCCTGCAGACTCTATCCTCAAAAGCACCTTTTTTCACTTTCGGCGCTCTCTGGAGCAAAAAAGACAAACGTCCAGCTTTTGCTGCCACAGCAAAGGTGCCAGAGGGGAAAAGTGATGCTGGTCCTCACTGCCTCCTGGAACCCCTTCAAATGCCCCAGACAATTTCACCCTCTCTTCTTTCCTGCGGACTCTATCGTCAAAAGCACCTTTTTTCACTTTCGGCGGTGTTTGGAGCAAAAAAGACAAACGTCCAGCTTTTGCTGCCACAGCAAAGGTGCCAGCGGGGAAAAGTGATGCTGCTCCTCACTGCCTCCTGGAACCCCTTCAAATGCCCCAGACAATTTGGCCCTCTCTGCTTTCCTGCAGACTCTATCCTCAAAAGCACCTTTTTTCACTCTCGGCAGCCTCCGGAGCAAAAAAGAGAAACGTCCAGCTTTTGCTGCCACAGCAAAGGGTCCAGCGGGGAAAAGTGATGCTAGTCCTCACTGCCTCCTGGAACCCCTTCAAATGCCCCAGACAATTTGGCCCTCTCTGCTTTCCTGCAGACTCTATCCTCAAAAGCACCTTTTTTGTCTTTAGGCTGTGTTTGGAGCAAAAAAGACAAAGGTCCAGCTTTTGCTGCCACAGCAAAGGTGCCAGCGGGGAAAAGTGATGCTGGTCCTCACTGCCTCCTGGAACCCCTTCAAATGCCACATACAATTTCACCCTCTCTGCTTTCCTACGGACTCTATCCTCAAAAGCACCTTTTCACAGTCTCGGCAGCCTCCGGAGAAAAAAAGACAAACATCCAGCTTTTGCTGCCAGAGCAAAAGTGCCAGCGGATAAAAGTGATGCTGGTCCTCACTGTCTCCTGGAACCCCTTCAAATGCCCCAGAAAATTTCACCCTCTCTTCTTTCCTGCGGAGTCTATCCTCAAAAGGACCTTTTTCACTTTCGGCAGTGTTTCGAGCTAAAAAGACAAACGTCCAGCTTTTGCTGCCACAGCAAAGGTGCCAGCGGGGAAAAGTGATGCTGGTCCTCACTGCCTCCTGGAACCCCTTCAAATGCCCCAGACAATTTGGCCCTCTCTGCTTTCCTGCAGACTCTATCCTCAAAAGCACCTTTTTTGTCTTTAGGCTGTGTTTGGAGCAAAAAAGACAAACGTCCAGCTTTTGCTGCCACAGCAAAGGTGCCAGCGGGGAAAAGTGATGCTGGTCCTCACTGCCTCCTGGAACCCCTTCAAATGCCCCAGACAATTTGGCCCTCTCTGCTTTCCTGCAGACTCTATCCTCAAAAGCACCTTTTTTCACTTTCGGCGCTCTCTGGAGCAAAAAAGACAAACGTCCAGCTTTTGCTGCCACAGCAAAGGTGCCAGAGGGGAAAAGTGATGCTGGTCCTCACTGCCTCCTGGAACCCCTTCAAATGCCCCAGACAATTTCACCCTCTCTTCTTTCCTGCGGACTCTATCCTCAAAAACAGCTTTTTTCACTTTCGGCGGTGTTTGGAGCAAAAAAGACAAACGTCCAGCTTTTGCTGCCACAGCAAAGGTGCCAGCGGGGAAAAGTGATGCTGCTCCTCACTGCCTCCTGGAACCCCTTCAAATGCCCCAGACAATTTTGCCCTCTCTGCTTTCCTGCAGACTCTATCCTCAAAAGCACCTTTTTTCACTCTCGGCATCCTCCGGAGCAAAAAAGAGAAACGTCCAGCTTTTGCTGCCACAGCAAAGGGTCCAGCGGGGAAAAGTGATGCTAGTCCTCACTGCCTCCTGGAACCCCTTCAAATGCCCCAGACAATTTGGCCCTCTCTGCTTTCCTGCAGACGCTATCCTCAAAAGCACCTTTTTTGTCTTTAGGCTGTGTTTGGAGCAAAAAAGACAAAGGTCCAGCTTTTGCTGCCACAGCAAAGGTGCCAGCGGGGAAAAGTGATGCTGGTCCTCACTGCCTCCTGGAACCCCTTCAAATGCCACATACAATTTCACCCTCTCTGCTTTCCTACGGACTCTATCCTCAAAAGCACCTTTTCACAGTCTCGGCAGCCTCCGGAGAAAAAAAGACAAACATCCAGCTTTTGCTGCCAGAGCAAAAGTGCCAGCGGATAAAAGTGATGCTGGTCCTCACTGTCTCCTGGAACCCCTTCAAATGCCCCAGAAAATTTCACCCTCTCTTCTTTCCTGCAGACTCTATCCTCAAAAGGACCTTTTTCACTTTCGGCAGTGATTCGAGCTAAAAAGACAAACGTCCAGCTTTTGCTGCCACAGCAAAGGTGCCAGCGGGGAAAAGTGATGCTGGTCCTCACTGCCTCCTGGAACCCCTTCAAATGCCCCAGACAATTTCACCCTCTCTTCTTTCCTGCGGACTCTATCGTCAAAAGCACCTTTTTTCACTTTCGGCGGTGTTTGGAGCAAAAAAGACAAACGTCCAGCTTTTGCTGCCACAGCAAAGGTGCCAGCGGGGAAAAGTGATGCTGGTCCTCACTGCCTCCTGGAACCCCTTCAAATGCCCCAGACAATTTCACCCTCTCTGCTTTCCTGCAGACTCTATCCTCAAAAGCACCTTTTTTCACTCTCGGCAGCCTCCGGAGCAAAAAAGAGAAACGTCCAGCTTTTGCTGCCACAGCAAAGGTACCAGCGGGGAAAAGTGATTCTGGTCCTCATTGCCTCCTGGAATCCCTTCAATAGCCCCAGCCAATTTTGCCCTCTCTGCTTTCCTACGGACTCTATCGTCAAAAGCACCTTTTCACAGTCTCGGCAGCCTCCGGAGAAAAAAAGACAAACATCCAGCTTTTGCTGCCACAGCAAAGGTGCCAGCGGGGAAATATGATGCTGGTCCTAACTGCCTCCTTAACCCCTTCAAATGCCCCAGAAAATTTAGCCCTCTCTGCTTTCCTGCAGACTCTATCCTCAAAAGCACCTTTTTTCACTTTCGGAGCTGTCTGGAGCAAAAAAGACAAACGTCCAGCTTTTGCTGCCACAGCAAAGGTGCCAGCGGGGAAAAGTGATGCTGGTCCTCACTGCCTCCTGGAACCCCTTCAAATGCCCCAGACAATTTGGCCCTCCCTGTTTCCTGCAGACTCTATCCTCAAAAGCACCTTTTTTCACTTTCGGCGGTGTTTGGAGCAAAAAGGACAAACGTCCAGCTTTTGCTGCCACAGCAAAGGTGCCAGCGGGGAAAAGTGATGCTGGTCCTCACTGCCTCCTGGAACCCCTTCAAATGCGCCATACAAATTCACCCTCTCTTCTTTCCTGTGGACTCTATCGTCAAAAGGACATTTTTCACTTTCAGCGGTGTTTGGAGCTAAAAAGACAAACGTCCAGCTTTTGCTGCCACAGCAAAGGTGCCAGCGGGGAAAAGTGATGCTGGTCCTCACTGTCTCCTGGAACCCCTTCAAATACCCCAGACAATTTGGCCCTCTCTGCTTTCCTACGGACTCTATCCTCAAAAGCACCTTTTCACAGTCTCGGCAGCCTCCGGAGAAAAAAAGACAAACATCCAGCTTTTGCTGCCAGAGCAAAAGTGCCAGCGGATAAACGTGATGCTGGTCCTCACTGCTTCCTGGAACCCCTTCAAATGCCCCAGACAATTTGGCCCTCTCTGCTTTCCTGCGGAGTTTATCGTTAAAAGGACCATTTTTCACTTTCGGCAGTGTTTCGAGCTAAAAAGACAAACGTCCAGCTTTTGCTGCCACAGCAAAGGTGCCAGCGGGGAAAAGTGATGCTGGTCCTCACTGCCTCCTGTAACCCCTTCAAATGCCCCAGACAATTTGGCCCTCTCTTCTTTCCTGCGGACTCTATCGTCAAAAGCACCTGTTTTCACTTTCGGCGGTGTTTGGAGCAAAAAAGACAAACGTCCAGCTTTTGCTGCCACAGCAAAGGTGCCAGCGGGGAAAAGTGATGCTGGTCCTCACTGTCTCCTGGAACCCCTTCAAATGCCTCAGACAATTTGGCCCTCTCTGCTTTCCTGCAGACTCTAACCTCAAAAATACCTTTTTTCACTTTCGGCGGTGTTTGGAGCTAAAAAGACAAACGTCCAGCTTTTCCTGCCACAGCAAAGGTGCCAGCGGGAAAAGTGATGCTGGTCCTCACTGCCTCCTGGAACCCCTTCAAATGCCCCAGAAAATTTCACCCTCTCTTCTTTCCTGCGGACTCTATCGTCAAAAGCACCTTTTTTCACTTTCGGCGGTGTTTGGAGCAAAAAAGACAAACGTCCAGCTTTTGCTGCCACAGCAAAGGTGCCAGCGGGGAAAAGTGATGCTGGTCCTCACTGCCTCCTGGAACCCCTTCAAATGCCCCAGACAATTTGGCCCTCTCTGCTTTCCTGCAGACTCTATCCTCAAAAGCACCTTTTTTCACTCTCGGCAGCCTCCGGAGCAAAAAAGAGAAACGTCCAGCTTTTGCTGCCACAGCAAAGGGTCCAGCGGGGAAAAGTGATGCTGGTCCTCACTGCCTCCTGGAACCCCTTCAAATGCCCCAGACAATTTGGCCCTCCCTGTTTCCTGCAGACTCTATCCTCAAAAGCACCTTTTTTCACTTTCGGCGGTGTTTGGAGCAAAAAGGACAAACGTCCAGCTTTTGCTGCCACAGCAAAGGTGCCAGCGGGGAAAAGTGATGCTGGTCCTCACTGCCTCCTGGAACCCCTTCAAATGCCCCAGACAATTTGGCCCTCTCTGCTTTCGACGGACTCTATCCTGAAAAGCACCTTTTCACAGTCTCGGCAGCCTCCGGAGAAAAAAAGACAAACATCCATCTTTTGCTGCCACAGCAAAGGTGCCAGCGAATAAAAGTGATGCTGGTCCTCACTGCCTCCTGGAACCCCTTCAAATGCCCCATACAATTTCACCCTCTCTTCTTTCCTGCAGACTGTATCGTCAAAAGGACCTTTTTTCACTTTCGGCGGTGTTTGGAGCTAAAAAGACAAACGTCCAGCTTTTGCTGCCACAGCAAAAGTGCCAGCGGATAAACGTGATGCTGGTCCTCACTGCTTCCTGGAACCCCTTCAAATGCCCCAGACAATTTGGCCCTCTCTGCTTTCCTGCGGAGTTTATCGTCAAAAGGACCATTTTTCACTTTCGGCAGTGTTTCGAGCTAAAAAGACAAACGTCCAGCTTTTGCTGCCACAGCAAAGGTGCCAGCGAATAAAAGTGATGCTGGTCCTCACTGCCTCCTGGAACCCCTTCAAATGCCCCATACGATTTCACCCTCTCTTCTTTCCTGCAGACTGTATCGTCAAAAGGACCTTTTTTCACTTTCGGCGGTGTTTGGAGCTAAAAAGACAAACGTCCAGCTTTTGCTGCTACAGCAAAGGTACCAGCGGGGAAAAGTGATGCTGGTCCTCACTGCCTCCTGGAATCCCTTCAATAGCCCCAGCCAATTTTGCCCTCTCTGCTTTCCTACGGACTCTATCGTGAAAAGCACCTTTTCAAAGTCTCGGCAGCCTCCGGAGAAAAAAAGACAAACATCCAGCTTTTGCTGCCACAGCAAAGGTGCCAGCGGGGAAATATGATGCTGGTCCTCACTGCCTCCTGGAACCCCTTCAAATGCCCCAGAAAATTTAGCCCTCTCTGCTTTCCTGCAGACTCTATCCTCAAAAGCACCTTTTTTCACTTTCGGCGGTGTTTGGAGCAAAAAAGACAAACGTCCAGCTTTTGCTGCCTCAGCAAATGTGCCAGCGGGGAAAAGTGATGCTGGTCCTCACTTCCTCCTGGAACCCCTTCAAATGCCCCAGACAATTTGGCCCTCTCTGCTTTCCTGCAGACTCTATCCTCAAAAGCACCTTTTTTGACCTTAGGCTGTGTTTGGAGCAAAAAAGACAAACGTCCAGCTTTTGCTGCCACAGCAAAGGTGCCAGCGGGGAAAAGTGATGCTGGTCCTCACTGCCTCCTGGAACCCCTTCAAATGCCCCAGACAATTTGGCCCTCTCTGCTTTCCTGCAGACTCTATCCTCAAAAGCACCTTTTTTCACTTTCGGCGGTGTTTGGAGCAAAAAAGACAAACGTCCAGCTTTTGCTGCCACAGCAAAGGTGCCAGCGGGGAAAAGTGATGCTGGTCCTCACTGCCTCCTGGAACCCCTTCAAATGCCCCAGACAATTTGGCCCTCTCTGCTTTCCTGTGGACTCTGTCGTCAAAAGGACCTTTTTTCACTTTCGGCGGTGTTTGGAGCAAAAAAGACAAACATCCAGCTTTTGCTGCCACAGCAAAGGTGCCAGCGGGGAAAAGTGATGCTGGTCCTCACTGTCTCCTGGAACCCCTTCAAATGCCCCAGACAATTTAGCCCTCTCTGCTTTCCTGCAGACTCTATCCTCAAAAGCACCTTTTTTCACTCTCGTCAGCCTCCGGAGCAAAAAAGACAAACGTCCAGCTTTTTCAGCCACAGCAAAGGTGCCAGCGGGGAAAAGTAATGCTGGTCCTCACTGCCTCCTGGAACCTCTTCAAATGCCCCAGACAATTTGGCCCTCTCTGCTTTCCTGCAGACTCTATCCTCAAAAGCACCTTTTTTGACCTTAGGCTGTGTTTGGAGCAAAAAAGACAAACGTCCAGCTTTTGCTGCCACAGCAAAGGTGCCAGCGGGGAAAAGTGATGCTGGTCCTCACTGCCTCCTGGAACCCCTTCAAATGCCCCAGACAATTTGGCCCTCCCTGTTTCCTGCAGACTCTATCCTCAAAAGCACCTTTTTTCACTTTCGGCGGTGTTTAGAGCAAAAAAGACAAACGTCCAGCTTTTGCTGCCACAGCAAAGGTGCCAGCGGGGAAAAGTGATGCTGGTCCTCACTGTCTCCTGGAACCCCTTCAAATACCCCAGACAATTTGGCACTCTGTGCTTTCCTTCAGACTATATCCTCAAAAGCACCTTTTTCCCTTTCGGCGGTGTTTGGAGCAAAAAAGACAAACGTCCAGCTTTTGCTGCCACAGCAAAGGTGCCAGCGGGGAAAAGTGATGCTGGTCCTCACTGCCTCCTGGAACCCCTTCAAATGCCCCAGACAATTTGGCCCTCTCTGCTTTCCTGCAGACTCTATCCTCAAAAGCACCTTTTTTGACCTTAGGCTGTGTTTGGAGCAAAGAAGACAAACGTCCAGCTTTTGCTGCCAAAGCAAAGGTGCCAGCGGGGAAAAGTGATGCTGGTCCTCACTGCCTCCTGGAACCCCTTCAAATGCCCCAGAAAATTTGGCCCTCTCTGCTTTCCTGCAGACTCTATCCTCAAAAACAGCTTTTTTCACTTTCGGCGGTGTTTGGAGCAAAAAAGACAAACATCCAGCTTTTGCTGCCACAGCAAAGGTGCCAGCGGGGAAAAGTGATGCTGGTCCTCACTGCCTCCTGGAACCCCTTCAAATGCCCCAGACAATTTAGCCCTCTCTGCTTTCCTGCAGACTCTATCCTCAAAAGCACCTTTTTTCAATCTCGGCAGCCTCCGGAGCAAAAAAGACAAACGTCCAGCTTTTGCTGCCACAGCAAAGGTGCCAGATGGAAAAAGTGATGCTGGTCCTCACTGCCTCCTCGAACCCCTTCAAATGTCCCAGACAATTTGGCCCTCTCTGCTTTCCTGCAGACTCTATCCTCAAAAACAGCTTTTTTCACTTTCGGCGGTGTTTGCAGCAAAAAAGACAAACGTCCAGCTTTTGCTGCCACAGGAAAGGTGCCAGCGGGGAAAAGTAATGCTGGTCCTCACTGCCTCCTGGAACCCCTTCAAATGCCCCAGACAATTTGGCCCTCCCTGTTTCCTGCAGACTCTATCCTCAAAAGCACCTTTTTTCACTTTCGGCGGTGTTTGGAGCAAAAAAGACAAACATCCAGCTTTTGCTGCCACAGAAAAGGTGCCAGCAGGAAAAAGTGATGCTGGTCCTCACTGCCTCCTGGAACCCCTTCAAATGCGCCATACAATTTGACCCTCTCTTCTTTCCTGTGGACTCTATCGTCAAAAGGACATTTTTCACTTTCGGCGGTGTTTGGAGCAAAAAAGACAAACGTCCAGCTTTTGCTGCCACAGCAAAGGTGCCAGCGGGGAAAAGTGATGCTGGTCCTCACTGTCTCCTGGAACCCCTTCAAATACCCCACACAATTTGGCCCTCTCTGCTTTCCTACGGACTCTATCCTCAAAAGCACCTTTTTTCACTTTCGGCGGTGTTTGGAGCAAAATAGACAAACGTCCAGCTTTTGCTGCCAGAGCAAAAGTGCCAGCGGATAAACGTGATGCTGGTCCTCACTGCTTCCTGGAACCCCTTCAAATGCCTCAGACAATTTGGCCCTCTCTGCTTTCCTGCAGACTCTATCCTCAAAAACAGCTTTTTTCACTTTCGGCGGTGTTTGGAGCTAAAAAGACAAACGTCCAGCTTTTCCTGCCACAGCAAAGGTGCCAGCGGGAAAAGTGATGCTGGTCCTCACTGCCTCCTGGAACCCCTTGAAATGCCCCAGACAATTTAGCCCTCTCTGCTTTCCTGCAGACTCTATCCTCAAAAGCACCTTTTTTCACTTTCGGCGATGTTTGGAGCAAAAAAGACAAACGTCCAGCTTTTGCTGCCACAGCAAAGGTGCCAGCGGGGAAAAGTGATGCTGGTCCTCACTGCCTCCTGGAACCCCTTCAAATGCCCCAGATAATTTAGCCCTCTCTGCTTTCCTACGGACTCTATCCTCAAAAACAGCTTTTTTCACTTTCGGCGGTGTTTGGAGCAAAAAAGACAAACGTCCAGCTTTTGCTGCCACAGCAAAGGTGCCAGCGGGGAAAAGTGATGCTGGTCCTCACTGCCTCCTGGAACCCCTTCAAATGCCTCAGACAATTTAGCCCTCTCTGCTTTCCTGCAGACTCTATCCTCAAAAGCACCTTTTTTCACTTTCGGCGGTGTTTGGAGCAAAAAAGACAAACGTCCATCTTTTGCTGCCACAGCAAAGGTGCCAGCGGGGAAAAGTGATGCTAGTCCTCACTGCCTCCTGGAACCCCTTCAAATGCCCCAGACAATTTGGCCCTCTCTTCTTTCCTGCGGACTCTATCGTCAAAAGCACCTTTTTTCACTTTCGGCGCTCTCTGGAGCAAAAAAGACAAACGTCCAGCTTTTGCTGCCACAGCAAAGGTGCCAGCGGGGAAAAGTGGTGCTGGTCCTCACTACCTCTTGGAACCCCTTCAAATGCCCCAGACAATTTCACCCTCTCTTCTTTCCTGCGGACTCTATCGTCAAAAGCACCTTTTTTCACTTTCGGCGGTGTTTGGAGCAAAAAAGACAAACGTCCAGCTTTTGCTGCCACAGCAAAGGTGCCAGCGGGGAAAAGTGATGCTGGTCCTCACTGCCTCCTGGAACCCCTTCAAATGCCCCAGACAATTTGGCCCTCTCTGCTTTCCTGCAGACTCTATCCTCAAAAGCACCTTTTTTCACTTTCGGCGGTGTTTGGAGCAAAAAAGACAAACGTCCAGCTTTTGCTGCCAGAGCAAAAGTGCCAGCGGATAAACGTGATGCTGGTCCTCACTGCTTCCTGGAACCCCTTCAAATGCCCCAGACAATTTGGCCCTCTCTGCTTTCCTGCGGAGTTTATCGTCAAAAGGACCATTTTTCACTTTCGGCAGTGTTTCGAGCTAAAAAGACAAACGTCCAGCTTTTGCTGCCACAGCAAAGGTGCCAGCGGGGAAAAGTGATGCTGGTCCTCACTGCCTCCTGGAACCCCTTCAAATGCCCCAGACAATTTGGCCCTCTCTTCTTTCCTGCGGACTCTATCGTCAAAAGCACCTTTTTTCACTTTCGGCGGTGTTTGGAGCAAAAAAGACAAACGTCCAGCTTTTGCTGCCACAGCAAAGGTGCCAGCGGGGAAAAGTGATGCTGGTCCTCACTACCTCTTGGAACCCCTTCAAATGCCCCAGACAATTTCGCCCTCTCTGCTTTCCTGCAGACTCTATCCTCAAAAGCACCTTTTTTCACTCTCGGCAGCCTCCGGAGCAAAAAAGAGAAACGTCCAGCTTTTGCTGCCACAGCAAAGGGTCCAGCGGGGAAAAGTGATGCTAGTCCTCACTGCCTCCTGGAACCCCTTCAAATGCCCCAGACAATTTGGCCCTCTCTGCTTTCCTGCAGACTCTATCCTCAAAAGCACCTTTTTTGTCTTTAGGCTGTGTTTGGAGCAAAAAAGACAAAGGTCCAGCTTTTGCTGCCACAGCAAAGGTGCCAGCGGGGAAAAGTGATGCTGGTCCTCACTGCCTCCTGGAACCCCTTCAAATGCCACATACAATTTCACCCTCTCTGCTTTCCTACGGACTCTATCCTCAAAAGCACCTTTTCACAGTCTCGGCAGCCTCCGGAGAAAAAAAGACAAACATCCAGCTTTTGCTGCCAGAGCAAAAGTGCCAGCGGATAAAAGTGATGCTGGTCCTCACTGTCTCCTGGAACCCCTTCAAATGCCCCAGAAAATTTCACCCTCTCTTCTTTCCTGCGGAGTCTATCCTCAAAAGGACCTTTTTCACTTTCGGCAGTGTTTCGAGGTAAAAAGACAAACGTCCAGCTTTTGCTGCCACAGCAAAGGTGCCAGCGGGGAAAAGTGATGCTGGTCCTCACTGCCTCCTGGAACCCCTTCAAATGCCCCAGACAATTTCACCCTCTCTTCTT
This sequence comes from Vanellus vanellus, assembly GCF_965231255.1. Taxonomy (NCBI): domain Eukaryota; kingdom Metazoa; phylum Chordata; class Aves; order Charadriiformes; family Charadriidae; genus Vanellus; species Vanellus vanellus. The sequence goes on from NW_028127414.1 coordinate 61,709, forward strand.
TCCTGCGGACTCTATCGTCAAAAGCACCTTTTTTCACTTTCGGCGGTGTTTGGAGCAAAAAAGACAAACGTCCAGCTTTTGCTGCCACAGCAAAGGTGCCAGCGGGGAAAAGTGATGCTGGTCCTCACTGCCTCCTGGAACCCCTTCAAATGCCCCAGACAATTTCACCCTCTCTTCTTTCCAGCGGACTCTATCCTCAAAAGCACCTTTTTTCACTCTCAGCAGCCTCCGGAGCAAAAAGGACAAACGTCCAGCTTTTGCTGCCACAGCAAAGGGTCCAGCGGGGAAAAGTGATGCTGGTACTCACTGCCTCCTGGAACCCCTTCAAATGCCCCAGACAATTTGGCCCTCTCTGCTTTCCTGCAGACTCTATCCTTAAAAGCACCTTTTTTGTCTTTAGGCTGTGTTTGGAGCAAAAAAGAGAAACGTCCAGCTTTTGCTGCCACAGCAAAGGTGCCAGCGGGGAAAAGTGATGCTGGTCCTCACTGCCTCCTGGAACCCCTTCAAATGCCCCAGACAATTTCACCCTCTCTTCTTTCCTGCGGACTCTATCGTCAAAAGCACCTTTTTTCACTTTCAGCGGTGTTTGGAGCAAAAAAGACAAACGTCCTGCTTTTGCTGCCACAGCAAAGGTGCCAGCGGGGAAAAGTGATGCTGGTCCTCACTGCCTCCAGGAACCCCTTCAAATGCCCCAGACAATTTAGCCCTCTCTGCTTTCCTGCAGACTCTATCCTCAAAAGCACCTTTTTTCACTCTCTGCAGCCTCCGGAGCAAAAAAGAGAAACGTCCAGCTTTTGCTGCCACAGCAAAGGGTCCAGCGGGGAAAAGTGATGCTGGTCCTCACTGCCTCCTGGAACCCCTTCAAATGCCCCAGACAATTTGGCCCTCCCTGTTTCCTGCAGACTCTATCCTCAAAAGCACCTTTTTTCACTTTCGGCGGTGTTTGGAGCAAAAAGGACAAACGTCCAGCTTTTGCTGCCACAGCAAAGGTGCCAGAGGGGAAAAGTGATGCTGGTCCTCACTGCCTCCTGGAACCCCTTCAAATGCCCCAGACAATTTGGCCCTCTCTGCTTTCCTACGGACTCTATCCTCAAAAGCACCTTTTCACAGTCTCGGCAGCCTCCGGAGAAAAAAAGACAAACATCCATCTTTTGCTGCCACAGCAAAGGTGCCAGCGAATAAAAGTGATGCTGGTCCTCACTGCCTCCTGGAACCCCTTCAAATGCCCCATACAATTTCACCCTCTCTTCTTTCCTGCAGAATGTATCGTCAAAAGGACCTTTTTTCACTTTCGGCGGTGTTTGGAGCTAAAAAGACAAACGTCCAGCTTTTGCTGCCACAGCAAAGGGTCCAGCGGGGAAAAGTGATGCTAGTCCTCACTGCCTCCTGGAACCCCTTCAAATGCCCCAGACAATTTGGCCCTCTCTGCTTTCCTGCAGACTCTATCCTCAAAAGCACCTTTTTTGTCTTTAGGCTGTGTTTGGAGCAAAAAAGACAAAGGTCCAGCTTTTGCTGCCACAGCAAAGGTGCCAGCGGGGAAAAGTGATGCTGGTCCTCACTGCCTCCTGGAACCCCTTCAAATGCCACATACAATTTCACCCTCTCTGCTTTCCTACGGACTCTATCCTCAAAAGCACCTTTTCACAGTCTCGGCAGCCTCCGGAGAAAAAAAGACAAACATCCAGCTTTTGCTGCCAGAGCAAAAGTGCCAGCGGATAAAAGTGATGCTGGTCCTCACTGTCTCCTGGAACCCCTTCAAATGCCCCAGAAAATTTCACCCTCTCTTCTTTCCTGCGGAGTCTATCCTCAAAAGGACCTTTTTCACTTTCGGCAGTGTTTCGAGGTAAAAAGACAAACGTCCAGCTTTTGCTGCCACAGCAAAGGTGCCAGCGGGGAAAAGTGATGCTGGTCCTCACTGCCTCCTGGAACCCCTTCAAATGCCCCAGACAATTTCACCCTCTCTTCTTTCCTGCGGACTCTATCGTCAAAAGCACCTTTTTTCACTTTCGGCGGTGTTTGGAGCAAAAAAGACAAACGTCCAGCTTTTGCTGCCACAGCAAAGGTGCCAGCGGGGAAAAGTGATGCTGGTCCTCACTGCCTCCTGGAACCCCTTCAAATGCCCCAGACAATTTCACCCTCTCTTCTTTCCAGCGGACTCTATCCTCAAAAGCACCTTTTTTCACTCTCAGCAGCCTCCGGAGCAAAAAGGACAAACGTCCAGCTTTTGCTGCCACAGCAAAGGGTCCAGCGGGGAAAAGTGATGCTGGTACTCACTGCCTCCTGGAACCCCTTCAAATGCCCCAGACAATTTGGCCCTCTCTGCTTTCCTGCAGACTCTATCCTTAAAAGCACCTTTTTTGTCTTTAGGCTGTGTTTGGAGCAAAAAAGAGAAACGTCCAGCTTTTGCTGCCACAGCAAAGGTGCCAGCGGGGAAAAGTGATGCTGGTCCTCACTGCCTCCTGGAACCCCTTCAAATGCCCCAGACAATTTCACCCTCTCTTCTTTCCTGCGGACTCTATCGTCAAAAGCACCTTTTTTCACTTTCAGCGGTGTTTGGAGCAAAAAAGACAAACGTCCTGCTTTTGCTGCCACAGCAAAGGTGCCAGCGGGGAAAAGTGATGCTGGTCCTCACTGCCTCCAGGAACCCCTTCAAATGCCCCAGACAATTTAGCCCTCTCTGCTTTCCTGCAGACTCTATCCTCAAAAGCACCTTTTTTCACTCTCTGCAGCCTCCGGAGCAAAAAAGAGAAACGTCCAGCTTTTGCTGCCACAGCAAAGGGTCCAGCGGGGAAAAGTGATGCTGGTCCTCACTGCCTCCTGGAACCCCTTCAAATGCCCCAGACAATTTGGCCCTCCCTGTTTCCTGCAGACTCTATCCTCAAAAGCACCTTTTTTCACTTTCGGCGGTGTTTGGAGCAAAAAGGACAAACGTCCAGCTTTTGCTGCCACAGCAAAGGTGCCAGAGGGGAAAAGTGATGCTGGTCCTCACTGCCTCCTGGAACCCCTTCAAATGCCCCAGACAATTTGGCCCTCTCTGCTTTCCTACGGACTCTATCCTCAAAAGCACCTTTTCACAGTCTCGGCAGCCTCCGGAGAAAAAAAGACAAACATCCATCTTTTGCTGCCACAGCAAAGGTGCCAGCGAATAAAAGTGATGCTGGTCCTCACTGCCTCCTGGAACCCCTTCAAATGCCCCATACAATTTCACCCTCTCTTCTTTCCTGCAGAATGTATCGTCAAAAGGACCTTTTTTCACTTTCGGCGGTGTTTGGAGCTAAAAAGACAAACGTCCAGCTTTTGCTGCTACAGCAAAGGTACCAGCGGGGAAAAGTGATTCTGGTCCTCATTGCCTCCTGGAATCCCTTCAATAGCCCCAGCCAATTTTGCCCTCTCTGCTTTCCTACGGACTCTATCGTCAAAAGCACCTTTTCACAGTCTCGGCAGCCTCCGGAGAAAAAAAGACAAACATCCAGCTTTTGCTGCCACAGCAAAGGTGCCAGCGGGGAAATATGATGCTGGTCCTCACTGCCTCCTGGAACCCCTTCAAATGCCCCAGAAAATTTAGCCCTCTCTGCTTTCCTGCAGACTCTATCCTCAAAAGCACCTTTTTTCACTTTCGGCGCTGTCTGGAGCAAAAAAGACAAACGTCCAGCTTTTGCTGCCACAGCAAAGGTGCCAGCGGGGAAATATGATGCTGGTCCTCACTGCCTCCTGGAACCCCTTTAAATGCCCCAGACAATTTGGCCCTCCCTCTTTCCTGCAGACTCTCTCCTCAAAAGCACCTTTTTTCACTCTCGGCAGCCTCCGGAGCAAAAAAGACAAACGTCCAGCTTTTGCTGCCACAGCAAAGGTGCCAGAGGGAAAAAGTGATGCTGGTCCTCACTGCCTCCTGGAAGCCCTTCAAATGCCCCAGACAATTTGGCCCTCTCTGCTTTCCTGCAGACTCTATCCTCAAAAACAGCTTTTTTCACTTTCGGCGGTGTTTGGAGCAAAAAAGACAAACGTCCAGCTTTTGCTGCCACAGCAAAGGGTCCAGCGGGGAAAAGTAATGCTGGTCCTCACTGCCTCCTGGAACCCCTTCAAATGCCCCAGACAATTTGGCCCTCCCTCTTTCCTGCAGACTCTATCCTCAAAAGCAGCTTTTTTCACTTTCGGCGGTGTTTGGAGCAAAAAAGACAAACGTCCAGCTTTTCCTGCCACAGCAAAGGTGCCAGCGGGGAAAAGTGATACTGGTCCTCACTGCCTCCTGGAACCCCTTCAAATGCCCCAGACAATTTCACCCTCTCTTCTTTCCTGTGGACTCTATCATCAAAAGGACCTTCTTTCACTTTCGGCAGTGTTTGGAGCAAAAAAGACAAACGTCCAGCTTTTGTTGCCACAGCAAAGTTGCCAGCGGGGTAAAGTGATGCTGGTCCTCACTGCCTCCTGGAACCCCTTCAAATGCCCCAGACAATTTCACCCTCTCTTCTTTCCTGCGGACTCTATCGTCAAAAGCACCTTTTTTCACTTTCGGCGGTGTTTGGAGCAAAAAAGACAAACGTCCAGCTTTTGCTGCCACAGCAAAGGTGCCAGCGGGGAAAAGTGATGCTGGTCCTCACTGCCTCCTGGAACCCCTTCAAATGCCCCAGACAATTTCACCCTCTCTTCTTTCCAGCGGACTCTATCCTCAAAAGCACCTTTTTTCACTCTCAGCAGCCTCCGGAGCAAAAAGGACAAACGTCCAGCTTTTGCTGCCACAGCAAAGGGTCCAGCGGGGAAAAGTGATGCTGGTACTCACTGCCTCCTGGAACCCCTTCAAATGCCCCAGACAATTTGGCCCTCTCTGCTTTCCTGCAGACTCTATCCTTAAAAGCACCTTTTTTGTCTTTAGGCTGTGTTTGGAGCAAAAAAGAGAAACGTCCAGCTTTTGCTGCCACAGCAAAGGTGCCAGCGGGGAAAAGTGATGCTGGTCCTCACTGCCTCCTGGAACCCCTTCAAATGCCCCAGACAATTTCACCCTCTCTTCTTTCCTGCGGACTCTATCGTCAAAAGCACCTTTTTTCACTTTCAGCGGTGTTTGGAGCAAAAAAGACAAACGTCCTGCTTTTGCTGCCACAGCAAAGGTGCCAGCGGGGAAAAGTGATGCTGGTCCTCACTGCCTCCAGGAACCCCTTCAAATGCCCCAGACAATTTAGCCCTCTCTGCTTTCCTGCAGACTCTATCCTCAAAAGCACCTTTTTTCACTCTCTGCAGCCTCCGGAGCAAAAAAGAGAAACGTCCAGCTTTTGCTGCCACAGCAAAGGGTCCAGCGGGGAAAAGTGATGCTGGTCCTCACTGCCTCCTGGAACCCCTTCAAATGCCCCAGACAATTTGGCCCTCCCTGTTTCCTGCAGACTCTATCCTCAAAAGCACCTTTTTTCACTTTCGGCGGTGTTTGGAGCAAAAAGGACAAACGTCCAGCTTTTGCTGCCACAGCAAAGGTGCCAGAGGGGAAAAGTGATGCTGGTCCTCACTGCCTCCTGGAACCCCTTCAAATGCCCCAGACAATTTGGCCCTCTCTGCTTTCCTACGGACTCTATCCTCAAAAGCACCTTTTCACAGTCTCGGCAGCCTCCGGAGAAAAAAAGACAAACATCCATCTTTTGCTGCCACAGCAAAGGTGCCAGCGAATAAAAGTGATGCTGGTCCTCACTGCCTCCTGGAACCCCTTCAAATGCCCCATACAATTTCACCCTCTCTTCTTTCCTGCAGAATGTATCGTCAAAAGGACCTTTTTTCACTTTCGGCGGTGTTTGGAGCTAAAAAGACAAACGTCCAGCTTTTGCTGCCACAGCAAAGGGTCCAGCGGGGAAAAGTGATGCTAGTCCTCACTGCCTCCTGGAACCCCTTCAAATGCCCCAGACAATTTGGCCCTCTCTGCTTTCCTGCAGACTCTATCCTCAAAAGCACCTTTTTTGTCTTTAGGCTGTGTTTGGAGCAAAAAAGACAAAGGTCCAGCTTTTGCTGCCACAGCAAAGGTGCCAGCGGGGAAAAGTGATGCTGGTCCTCACTGCCTCCTGGAACCCCTTCAAATGCCACATACAATTTCACCCTCTCTGCTTTCCTACGGACTCTATCCTCAAAAGCACCTTTTCACAGTCTCGGCAGCCTCCGGAGAAAAAAAGACAAACATCCAGCTTTTGCTGCCAGAGCAAAAGTGCCAGCGGATAAAAGTGATGCTGGTCCTCACTGTCTCCTGGAACCCCTTCAAATGCCCCAGAAAATTTCACCCTCTCTTCTTTCCTGCGGAGTCTATCCTCAAAAGGACCTTTTTCACTTTCGGCAGTGTTTCGAGGTAAAAAGACAAACGTCCAGCTTTTGCTGCCACAGCAAAGGTGCCAGCGGGGAAAAGTGATGCTGGTCCTCACTGCCTCCTGGAACCCCTTCAAATGCCCCAGACAATTTCACCCTCTCTTCTTTCCTGCGGACTCTATCGTCAAAAGCACCTTTTTTCACTTTCGGCGGTGTTTGGAGCAAAAAAGACAAACGTCCAGCTTTTGCTGCCACAGCAAAGGTGCCAGCGGGGAAAAGTGATGCTGGTCCTCACTGCCTCCTGGAACCCCTTCAAATGCCCCAGACAATTTCACCCTCTCTTCTTTCCAGCGGACTCTATCCTCAAAAGCACCTTTTTTCACTCTCAGCAGCCTCCGGAGCAAAAAGGACAAACGTCCAGCTTTTGCTGCCACAGCAAAGGGTCCAGCGGGGAAAAGTGATGCTGGTACTCACTGCCTCCTGGAACCCCTTCAAATGCCCCAGACAATTTGGCCCTCTCTGCTTTCCTGCAGACTCTATCCTTAAAAGCACCTTTTTTGTCTTTAGGCTGTGTTTGGAGCAAAAAAGAGAAACGTCCAGCTTTTGCTGCCACAGCAAAGGTGCCAGCGGGGAAAAGTGATGCTGGTCCTCACTGCCTCCTGGAACCCCTTCAAATGCCCCAGACAATTTCACCCTCTCTTCTTTCCTGCGGACTCTATCGTCAAAAGCACCTTTTTTCACTTTCAGCGGTGTTTGGAGCAAAAAAGACAAACGTCCTGCTTTTGCTGCCACAGCAAAGGTGCCAGCGGGGAAAAGTGATGCTGGTCCTCACTGCCTCCAGGAACCCCTTCAAATGCCCCAGACAATTTAGCCCTCTCTGCTTTCCTGCAGACTCTATCCTCAAAAGCACCTTTTTTCACTCTCTGCAGCCTCCGGAGCAAAAAAGAGAAACGTCCAGCTTTTGCTGCCACAGCAAAGGGTCCAGCGGGGAAAAGTGATGCTGGTCCTCACTGCCTCCTGGAACCCCTTCAAATGCCCCAGACAATTTGGCCCTCCCTGTTTCCTGCAGACTCTATCCTCAAAAGCACCTTTTTTCACTTTCGGCGGTGTTTGGAGCAAAAAGGACAAACGTCCAGCTTTTGCTGCCACAGCAAAGGTGCCAGAGGGGAAAAGTGATGCTGGTCCTCACTGCCTCCTGGAACCCCTTCAAATGCCCCAGACAATTTGGCCCTCTCTGCTTTCCTACGGACTCTATCCTCAAAAGCACCTTTTCACAGTCTCGGCAGCCTCCGGAGAAAAAAAGACAAACATCCATCTTTTGCTGCCACAGCAAAGGTGCCAGCGAATAAAAGTGATGCTGGTCCTCACTGCCTCCTGGAACCCCTTCAAATGCCCCATACAATTTCACCCTCTCTTCTTTCCTGCAGAATGTATCGTCAAAAGGACCTTTTTTCACTTTCGGCGGTGTTTGGAGCTAAAAAGACAAACGTCCAGCTTTTGCTGCTACAGCAAAGGTACCAGCGGGGAAAAGTGATTCTGGTCCTCATTGCCTCCTGGAATCCCTTCAATAGCCCCAGCCAATTTTGCCCTCTCTGCTTTCCTACGGACTCTATCGTCAAAAGCACCTTTTCACAGTCTCGGCAGCCTCCGGAGAAAAAAAGACAAACATCCAGCTTTTGCTGCCACAGCAAAGGTGCCAGCGGGGAAATATGATGCTGGTCCTCACTGCCTCCTGGAACCCCTTCAAATGCCCCAGAAAATTTAGCCCTCTCTGCTTTCCTGCAGACTCTATCCTCAAAAGCACCTTTTTTCACTTTCGGCGCTGTCTGGAGCAAAAAAGACAAACGTCCAGCTTTTGCTGCCACAGCAAAGGTGCCAGCGGGGAAATATGATGCTGGTCCTCACTGCCTCCTGGAACCCCTTTAAATGCCCCAGACAATTTGGCCCTCCCTCTTTCCTGCAGACTCTCTCCTCAAAAGCACCTTTTTTCACTCTCGGCAGCCTCCGGAGCAAAAAAGACAAACGTCCAGCTTTTGCTGCCACAGCAAAGGTGCCAGAGGGAAAAAGTGATGCTGGTCCTCACTGCCTCCTGGAAGCCCTTCAAATGCCCCAGACAATTTGGCCCTCTCTGCTTTCCTGCAGACTCTATCCTCAAAAACAGCTTTTTTCACTTTCGGCGGTGTTTGGAGCAAAAAAGACAAACGTCCAGCTTTTGCTGCCACAGCAAAGGGTCCAGCGGGGAAAAGTAATGCTGGTCCTCACTGCCTCCTGGAACCCCTTCAAATGCCCCAGACAATTTGGCCCTCCCTCTTTCCTGCAGACTCTATCCTCAAAAGCAGCTTTTTTCACTTTCGGCGGTGTTTGGAGCAAAAAAGACAAACGTCCAGCTTTTCCTGCCACAGCAAAGGTGCCAGCGGGGAAAAGTGATACTGGTCCTCACTGCCTCCTGGAACCCCTTCAAATGCCCCAGACAATTTCACCCTCTCTTCTTTCCTGTGGACTCTATCATCAAAAGGACCTTCTTTCACTTTCGGCAGTGTTTGGAGCAAAAAAGACAAACGTCCAGCTTTTGTTGCCACAGCAAAGTTGCCAGCGGGGTAAAGTGATGCTGGTCCTCACTGCCTCCTGGAACCCCTTCAAATGCCCCAGACAATTTGGCCCTCTCTTCTTTCCTGCGGACTCTATCGTCAAAAGCACCTTTTTTCACTTTCGGCGGTGTTTGGAGCAAAAAAGACAAACGTCCAGCTTTTGCTGCCACAGCAAAGGTGCCAGCGGGGAAAAGTGATGCTGGTCCTCACTGTCTCCTGGAACCCCTTCAAATGCCTCAGACAATTTGGCCCTCTCTGCTTTCCTGCAGACTCTAACCTCAAAAATACCTTTTTTCACTTTCGGCGGTGTTTGGAGCTAAAAAGACAAACGTCCAGCTTTTCCTGCCACAGCAAAGGTGCCAGCGGGAAAAGTGATGCTGGTCCTCACTGCCTCCTGGAACCCCTTCAAATGCCCCAGAAAATTTCACCCTCTCTTCTTTCCTGCGGACTCTATCGTCAAAAGCACCTTTTTTCACTTTCGGCGGTGTTTGGAGCAAAAAAGACAAACGTCCAGCTTTTGCTGCCACAGCAAAGGTGCCAGCGGGGAAAAGTGATGCTGGTCCTCACTGCCTCCTGGAACCCCTTCAAATGCCCCAGACAATTTGGCCCTCTCTGCTTTCCTGCAGACTCTATCCTCAAAAGCACCTTTTTTCACTCTCGGCAGCCTCCGGAGCAAAAAAGAGAAACGTCCAGCTTTTGCTGCCACAGCAAAAGGTCCAGCGGGGAAAAGTGATGCTGGTCCTCACTGCCTCCTGGAACCCCTTCAAATGCCCCAGACAATTTGGCCCTCCCTGTTTCCTGCAGACTCTATCCTCAAAAGCACCTTTTTTCACTTTCGGCGGTGTTTGGAGCAAAAAGGACAAACGTCCAGCTTTTGCTGCCACAGCAAAGGTGCCAGCGGGGAAAAGTGATGCTGGTCCTCACTGCCTCCTGGAACCCCTTCAAATGCCCCAGACAATTTGGCCCTCTCTGCTTTCGACGGACTCTATCCTGAAAAGCACCTTTTCACAATCTCGGCAGCCTCCGGAGAAAAAAAGACAAACATCCATCTTTTGCTGCCACAGCAAAGGTGCCAGCGAATAAAAGTGATGCTGGTCCTCACTGCCTCCTGGAACCCCTTCAAATGCCCCATACAATTTCACCCTCTCTTCTTTCCTGCAGACTGTATCGTCAAAAGGACCTTTTTTCACTTTCGGCGGTGTTTGGAGCTAAAAAGACAAACGTCCAGCTTTTGCTGCCAGAGCAAAAGTGCCAGCGGATAAACGTGATGCTGGTCCTCACTGCTTCCTGGAACCCCTTCAAATGCCCCAGACAATTTGGCCCTCTCTGCTTTCCTGCGGAGTTTATCGTCAAAAGGACCATTTTTCACTTTCGGCAGTGTTTCGAGCTAAAAAGACAAACGTCCAGCTTTTGCTGCCACAGCAAAGGTGCCAGCGGGGAAAAGTGATGCTGGTCCTCACTGCCTCCTGGAACCCCTTCAAATGCCCCAGACAATTTGGCCCTCTCTTCTTTCCTGCGGACTCTATCGTCAAAAGCACCTGTTTTCACTTTCGGCGGTGTTTGGAGCAAAAAAGACAAACGTCCAGCTTTTGCTGCCACAGCAAAGGTGCCAGCGGGGAAAAGTGATGCTGGTCCTCACTGCCTCCTGGAACCCCTTCAAATGCCCCAGACAATTTGGCCCTCTCTGCTTTCCTGCAGACTCTATCCTCAAAAGCACCTTTTTTGACCTTAGGGTGTGTTTGGAGCAAAAAAGAAAAACGTCCAGCTTTTGCTGCCACAGCAAAGGTGCCAGCGGGGAAAAGTGATGCTGGTCCTCACTGCCTCCTGGAACCCCTTCAAATGCCCCAGACAATTTGGCCCTCCCTCTTTCCTGCAGACTCTATCCTCAAAAGCACCTTTTTTCACTTTCGGCGGTGTTTGGAGCAAAAAAGACAAACGTCCAGCTTTTGCTGCCACAGCAAAGGTGCCAGCGGGGAAAAGTGTTGCTGGTCCTCACTGCCTCCTGGAACCCCTTCAAATGCGCCATACAAATTCACCCTCTCTTCTTTCCTGTGGACTCTATCGTCAAAAGGACATTTTTCACTTTCACCGGTGTTTGGAGCAAAAAAGACAAACGTCCAGCTTTTGCTGCCACAGCAAAGGTGCCAGCGGGGAAAAGTGATGCTGGTCCTCACTGTCTCCTGGAACCCCTTCAAATACCCCAGACAATTTGGCACTCTCTGCTTTCCTACGGACTCTATCCTCAAAAGCACCTTTTCACAGTCTCGGCGGCCTCCGGAGAAAAAAAGACAAACATCCAGCTTTTGCTGCCAGAGCAAAAGTGCCAGCGGATAAACGTGATGCTGGTCCTCACTGCTTCCTGGAACCCCTTCAAATGCCCCAGACAATTTGGCCCTCTCTGCTTTCCTGCGGAGTTTATCGTCAAAAGGACCATTTTTCACTTTCGGCAGTGTTTCGAGCTAAAAAGACAAACGTCCAGCTTTTGCTGCCACAGCAAAGGTGCCAGCGGGGAAAAGTGATGCTGGTCCTCACTGTCTCCTGGAACCCCTTCAAATGCCTCAGACAATTTGGCCCTCTCTGCTTTCCTGCAGACTCTAACCTCAAAAACACCTTTTTTCACTTTCGGCAGTGTTTGGAGCTAAAAAGACAAACGTCCAGCTTTTCCTGCCACAGCAAAGATGCCAGCGGGAAAAGTGATGCTGGTCCTCACTGCCTCCTGGAACCCCTTCAAATGCCCCAGAAAATTTCACCCTCTCTTCTTTCCTGCGGACTCTATCGTCAAAAGCACCTTTTTTCACTTTCGGCGGTGTTTGGAGCAAAAAAGACAAACGTCCAGCTTTTGCTGCCACAGCAAAGGTGCCAGCGGGGAAAAGGGATGCTGGTCCTCACTGCCTCCTGGAACCCCTTCAAATGCCCCAGACAATTTGGCCCTCTCTGCTTTCCTGCAGACTCTATCCTCAAAAGCAGCTTTTTTCACTCTCGGCAGCCTCCGGAGCAAAAAAGAGAAACGTCCAGCTTTTGCTGCCACAGCAAAGGGTCCAGCGGGGAAAAGTGATGCTGGTCCTCACTGCCTCCTGGAACCCCTTCAAATGCCCCAGACAATTTGGCCCTCCCTGTTTCCTGCAGACTCTATCCTCAAAAGCACCTTTTTTTACTTTCGGCGGTGTTTGGAGCAAAAAGGACAAACGTCCAGCTTTTGCTGCCACAGCAAAGGTGCCAGAGGGGAAAAGTGATGCTGGTCCTCACTGCCTCCTGGAACCCCTTCAAATGCCCCAGACAATTTGGCCCTCTCTGCTTTCGACGGACTCTATCCTCAAAAGCAACTTTTCACAGTCTCGGCAGCCTCCGGAGAAAAAAAGACAAACATCCATCTTTTGCTGCCACAGCAAAGGTGCCAGCGAATAAAAGTGATGCTGGTCCTCACTGCCTCCTGGAACCCCTTCAAATGCCCCATACAATTTCACCCTCTCTTCTTTCCTGCAGACTGTATCGTCAAAAGGACCTTTTTTCACTTTCGGCGGTGTTTGGAGCTAAAAAGACAAACGTCCAGCTTTTGCTGCTACAGCAATGGTACCAGCGGGGAAAAGTGATGCTGGTCCTCACTGCCTCCTGGAATCCCTTCAATAGCCCCAGCCAATTTTGCCCTCTCTGCTTTCCTACGGACTCTATCGTCAAAAGCACCTTTTCAAAGTCTCGGCAGCCTCCGGAGAAAAAAAGACAAACATCCAGCTTTTGCTGCCACAGCAAAGGTGCCAGCGGGGAAATATGATGCTGGTCCTCACTGACTCCTGGAACCTCTTCAAATGCCCCAGACAATTTGGCCCTCTCTGCTTTCCTGCAGACTCTATCCTCAAAAGCACCTTTTTTCACTTTCGGCGGTGTTTGGAGCAAAAAAGACAAACGTCCAGCTTTTGCTGCCACAGCAAAGGTGCCAGCGGGGAAAAGTGATGCTGGTCCTCACTGCCTCCTGGAACCCCTTCAACTGCCCCAGACAATTTGGCCCTCTCTGCTTTCCTGCAGACTCTATCCTCAAAAGAACTTTTTTCAATTTCGGCGGTGTTTGGAGCAAAGAGGACAAACATCCAGCTTTCGCTGCCACAGCAAAGGTGCCAGTGGGGAAAAGTGATGCTGGTCCTCACTGCCTCCTGGAACCCCTTTAAATGCCCCAGACAATTTGGCCCTCCCTCTTTCCTGCAGACTCTATCCTCAAAAGCACCTTTTTTCACTCTCGGCAGCCTCCGGAGCAAAAAAGACAAACGTCCAGCTTTTGCTGCCACAGCAAAGGTGCCAGAGGGAAAAAGTGATGCTGGTCCTCACTGCCTCCTGGAACCCCTTCAAATGCCCCAGACAATTTGGCCCTCTCTGCTTTCCTGCAGACTCTATTCTCAAAAACAGCTTTTTTCACTTTCGGCGGTGTTTGCAGCAAAAAAGACAAACGTCCAGCTTTTGCTGCCACAGCAAAGGTGCCAGCGGGGAAAAGTGATGCTGGTCCTCACTGCCTCCTGGAACCCCTTCAAATGCCCCAGACAATTTGGCCCTCCCTGTTTCCTGCAGACTCTATCCTCAAAAGCACCTTTTTTCACTTTCGGCGGTGTTTGGAGCAAAAAAGACAAACGTCCAGCTTTTGCTGCCACAGCAAAGGTGCCAGCGGGGAAAAGTGATGCTGGTCCTCACTGCCTCCTGGAACCCCTTCAAATGCCCCAGACAATTTCACCCTCTCTTCTTTCCTGTGGACTCTATCATCAAAAGGACCTTTTTTCACTTTCGGCGGTGTTTGGAGCAAAAAAGACAAACGTCCAGCTTTTGCTGCCACAGCAAAGGTGCCAGCGGGGAAAAGTGATGCTGGTCCTCACTGCCTCCTGGAACCCCTTCAAATGCCCCAGACAATTTCACCCTCTCTTCTTTCCTGCGGACTGTATCGTCAAAAGGACCTTTTTTCACTTTCGGCGGTGTTTGGAGCTAAAAAGACAAACGTCCAGCTTTTGCTGCTATAGCAAAGGTACCAGCGGGGAAAAGTGATTCTGGTCCTCACTGCCTCCTGGAATCCCTTCAATAGCCCCAGCCAATTTTGCCCTCTCTGCTTTCCTACGGACTCTATCGTCAAAAGCACCTTTTCACAGTCTCGGCAGCCTCCGGAGAAAAAAAGACAAACATCCAGCTTTTGCTGCCACAGCAAAGGTGCCAGCGGGGAAATATGATGCTGGTCCTCACTGCCTCCTGGAACCCCTTCAAATGCCCCAGAAAATTTAGCCCTCTCTGCTTTCCTGCAGACTCTATCCTCAAAAGCACCTTTTTTCACTTTCGGCGGTGTTTGGAGCAAAAAAGACAAACGTCCAGCTGTTGCTGCCACAGCAAAGGGTCCAGCGGGGAAAAGTGATGCTGGTACTCACTGCCTCCTGGAACCCCTTCAAATGCCCCAGACAATTTGGCCCTCTCTGCTTTCCTGCAGACTCTATCCTTAAAAGCACCTTTTTTGTCTTTAGGCTGTGTTTGGAGCAAAAAAGACAAACGTCCAGCTTTTGCTGCCACAGCAAAGGTGCCAGCGGGGAAAAGTGATGCTGGTCCTCACTGCCTCCTGGAACCCCTTCAAATGCCCCAGACAATTTGGCCCTCTCTGCTTTCCTGCAGACTCTATCCTCAAAAGCACCTTTTTTCACTCTCGGCAGCCTCCGGAGCAAAAAAGAGAAACGTCCAGCTTTTGCTGCCACAGCAAAGGGTCCAGCGGGGAAAAGTGATGCTGGTCCTCACTGCCTCCTGGAACCCCTTCAAATGCCCCAGACAATTTGGCCCTCCCTGTTTCCTGCAGACTCTATCCTCAAAAGCACCTTTTTTCACTTTCGGCGGTGTTTGGAGCAAAAAGGACAAACGTCCAGCTTTTGCTGCCACAGCAAAGGTGCCAGAGGGGAAAAGTGATGCTGGTCCTCACTGCCTCCTGGAACCCCTTCAAATGCCCCAGACAATTTGGCCCTCTCTGCTTTCCTACGGACTCTATCCTCAAAAGCACCTTTTCACAGTCTCGGCAGCCTCCGGAGAAAAAAAGACAAACATCCATCTTTTGCTGCCACAGCAAAGGTGCCAGCGAATAAAAGTGATGCTGGTCCTCACTGCCTCCTGGAACCCCTTCAAATGCCCCATACAATTTCACCCTCTCTTCTTTCCTGCAGACTGTATCGTCAAAAGGACCTTTTTTCACTTTCGGCGGTGTTTGGAGCTAAAAAGACAAACGTCCAGCTTTTGCTGCTACAGCAAAGGTACCAGCAGGGAAAAGTGATGCTGGTCCTCACTGCCTCCTGGAATCCCTTCAATAGCCCCAGCCAATTTTGCCCTCTCTGCTTTCCTACGGACTCTATCGTCAAAAGCACCTTTTCACAGTCTCGGCAGCCTCCGGAGAAAAAAAGACAAACATCCAGCTTTTGCTGCCACAGCAAAGGTGCCAGCGGGGAAATATGATGCTGGTCCTCACTGCCTCCTGGAACCCCTTCAAATGCCCCAGAAAATTTAGCCCTCTCTGCTTTCCTGCAGACTCTATCCTCAAAAGCACCTTTTTTCACTTTCGGCGGTGTTTGGAGCAAAAAGGACAAACATCCAGCTTTCGCTGCCACAGCAAAGGTGCCAGCGGGGAAAAGTGATGCTGGTCCTCACTGCCTCCTGGAACCCCTTTAAATGCCCCAGACAATTTGGCCCTCCCTCTTTCCTGCAGACTCTATCCTCAAAAGCACCTTTTTTCACTCTCGGCAGCCTCCGGAGCAAAAAAGACAAAAGTCCAGCTTTTGCTGCCACAGCAAAGGTGCCAGCGGGGAAAAGTGATGCTGGTCCTCACTGCCTCCTGGAACCCCTTCAAATGCCCCAGACAATTTCACCCTCTCTTCTTTCCTGCGGACTCTATCATCAAAAGGACCTTTTTTCACTTTCGGCGGTGTTTGGAGCAAAAAAGACAAACGTCCAGCTTTTGCTGCCACAGCAAAGGTGCCACCGGGGAAAAGTGATGCTGGTCCTCACTGCCTCCTGGAACCCCTTCAAATGCCCCAGACAATTTGGCCCTCCCTCTTTCCTGCAGACTCTATCCTCAAAAGCACCTTTTTTCACTTTCGGCGGTGTTTGGAGCAAAAAAGACAAACGTCCAGCTTTTGCTGCCACAGCAAAGGTGCCAGCGGGGAAAAGTGATGCTGGTCCTCACTGCCTCCTGGAACCCCTTCAAATGCGCCATACAAATTCACCCTCTCTTCTTTCCTGTGGACTCTATCGTCAAAAGGACATTTTTCACTTTCAGCGGTGTTTGGAGCAAAAAAGACACACGTCCAGCTTTTGCTGCCACAGCAAAGGTGCCAGAGGGGAAAAGTGATGCTGGTCCTCACTGTCTCCTGGAACCCCTTCAAATACCCCAGACAATTTGGCCCTCACTGCTTTCCTACGGACTCTATCCTCAAAAGCACCTTTTCACATTCTCGGCAGCCTCCGGAGAAAAAAAGACAAACATCCAGCTTTTGCTGCCAGAGCAAAAGTGCCAGCGGATAAACGTGATGCTGGTCCTCACTGCCTCCTGGAACCCCTTCAAATGCCCCATACAATTTCACCCTCTCTTCTTTCCTGCAGACTGTATCGTCAAAAGGACCTTTTTTCACTTTCGGCGGTGTTTGGAGCAAAAAAGACAAACGTCCAGCTTTTGCTGCTACAGCAAAGGTACCAGCGGGGAAAAGTGATGCTGGTCCTCACTGCCTCCTGGAATCCCTTCAATAGCCCCAGCCAATTTTGCCCTCTCTGCTTTCCTACGGACTCGATCGTCAAAAGCACCTTTTCACAGTCTCGGCAGCCTCCGGAGAAAAAAAGACAAACATCCAGCTTTTGCTGCCGCAGCAAAGGTGCCAGCGGGGAAATATGATGCTGGTCCTCACTGCCTCCTGGAACCCCTTCAAATGCCCCAGAAAATTTAGCCCTCTCTGCTTTCCTGCAGACTCTATCCTCAAAAGCACCTTTTTTCACTTTCGGCGGTGTTTGGAGCAAAAAGGACAAACATCCAGCTTTTGCTGCCACAGCAAAGGTGCCAGCGGGGAAATATGATGCTGGTCCTCACTGACTCCTGGAACCTCTTCAAATGCCCCAGACAATTTGGCCCTCTCTGCTTTCCTGCAGACTCTATCCTCAAAAGCACCTTTTTTCACTTTCGGCGGTGTTTGGAGCAAAAAAGACAAACGTCCAGCTTTTGCTGCCACAGCAAAGGTGCCAGCGGGGAAAAGTGATGCTGGTCCTCACTGCCTCCTGGAACCCCTTCAACTGCCCCAGACAATTTGGCCCTCTCTGCTTTCCTGCAGACTCTATCCTCAAAAGAACTTTTTTCAATTTCGGCGGTGTTTGGAGCAAAAAGGACAAACATCCAGCTTTCGCTGCCACAGCAAAGGTGCCAGTGGGGAAAAGTGATGCTGGTCCTCACTGCCTCCTGGAACCCCTTCAACTGCCCCAGACAATTTGGCCCTCTCTGCTTTCCTGCAGACTCTATCCTCAAAAGCACCTTTTTTCACTCTCGGCAGCCTCCGGAGCAAAAAAGACAAACGTCCAGCTTTTGCTGCCACAGCAAAGGTGCCAGAGGGAAAAAGTGATGCTGGTCCTCACTGCCTCCTGGAACCCCTTCAAATGCCCCAGACAATTTGGCCCTCTCTGCTTTCCTGCAGACTCTATTCTCAAAAACAGCTTTTTTCACTTTCGGCGGTGTTTGCAGCAAAAAAGACAAACGTCCAGCTTTTGCTGCCACAGCAAAGGTGCCAGCGGGGAAAAGTGATGCTGGTCCTCACTGCCTCCTGGAACCCCTTCAAATGCCCCAGACAATTTGGCCCTCCCTGTTTCCTGCAGACTCTATCCTCAAAAGCACCTTTTTTCACTTTCGGCGGTGTTTGGAGCAAAAAAGACAAACGTCCAGCTTTTGCTGCCACAGCAAAGGTGCCAGCGGGGAAAAGTGATGCTGGTCCTCACTGCCTCCTGGAACCCCTTCAAATGCCCCAGACAATTTCACCCTCTCTTCTTTCCTGTGGACTCTATCATCAAAAGGACCTTTTTTCACTTTCGGCGGTGTTTGGAGCAAAAAAGACAAACGTCCAGCTTTTGCTGCCACAGCAAAGGTGCCAGCGGGGAAAAGTGATGCTGGTCCTCACTGCCTCCTGGAACCCCTTCAAATGCCCCAGACAATTTCACCCTCTCTTCTTTCCTGCGGACTGTATCGTCAAAAGGACCTTTTTTCACTTTCGGCGGTGTTTGGAGCTAAAAAGACAAACGTCCAGCTTTTGCTGCTACAGCAAAGGTACCAGCGGGGAAAAGTGATTCTGGTCCTCACTGCCTCCTGGAATCCCTTCAATAGCCCCAGCCAATTTTGCCCTCTCTGCTTTCCTACGGACTCTATCGTCAAAAGCACACTTTCACAGTCTCGGCAGCCTCCGGAGAAAAAAAGACAAACATCCAGCTTTTGCTGCCACAGCAAAGGTGCCAGCGGGGAAATATGATGCTGGTCCTCACTGCCTCCTGGAACCCCTTCAAATGCCCCAGAAAATTTAGCCCTCTCTGCTTTCCTGCAGACTCTATCCTCAAAAGCACCTTTTTTCACTTTCGGCGGTGTTTGGAGCAAAAAAGACAAACGTCCAGCTGTTGCTGCCACAGCAAAGGGTCCAGCGGGGAAAAGTGATGCTGGTACTCACTGCCTCCTGGAACCCCTTCAAATGCCCCAGACAATTTGGCCCTCTCTGCTTTCCTGCAGACTCTATCCTTAAAAGCACCTTTTTTGTCTTTAGGCTGTGTTTGGAGCAAAAAAGACAAACGTCCAGCTTTTGCTGCCACAGCAAAGGTGCCAGCGGGGAAAAGTGATGCTGGTCCTCACTGCCTCCTGGAACCCCTTCAAATGCCCCAGACAATTTGGCCCTCTCTGCTTTCCTGCAGACTCTATCCTCAAAAGCACCTTTTTTCACTCTCGGCAGCCTCCGGAGCAAAAAAGAGAAACGTCCAGCTTTTGCTGCCACAGCAAAGGGTCCAGCGGGGAAAAGTGATGCTGGTCCTCACTGCCTCCTGGAACCCCTTCAAATGCCCCAGACAATTTGGCCCTCCCTGTTTCCTGCAGACCCTATCCTCAAAAGCACCTTTTTTCACTTTCGGCGGTGTTTGGAGCAAAAAGGACAAACGTCCAGCTTTTGCTGCCACAGCAAAGGTGCCAGAGGGGAAAAGTGATGCTGGTCCTCACTGCCTCCTGGAACCCCTTCAAATGCCCCAGACAATTTGGCCCTCTCTGCTTTCCTACGGACTCTATCCTCAAAAGCACCTTTTCACAGTCTCGGCAGCCTCCGGAGAAAAAAAGACAAACATCCATCTTTTGCTGCCACAGCAAAGGTGCCAGCGAATAAAAGTGATGCTGGTCCTCACTGCCTCCTGGAACCCCTTCAAATGCCCCATACAATTTCACCCTCTCTTCTTTCCTGCAGACTGTATCGTCAAAAGGACCTTTTTTCACTTTCGGCGGTGTTTGGAGCTAAAAAGACAAACGTCCAGCTTTTGCTGCTACAGCAAAGGTACCAGCAGGGAAAAGTGATGCTGGTCCTCACTGCCTCCTGGAATCCCTTCAATAGCCCCAGCCAATTTTGCCCTCTCTGCTTTCCTACGGACTCTATCGTCAAAAGCACCTTTACACAGTCTCGGCAGCCTCCGGAGAAAAAAATACAAACATCCAGCTTTTGCTGCCACAGCAAAGGTGCCAGCGGGGAAATATGATGCTGGTCCTCACTGCCTCCTGGAACCCCTTCAAATGCCCCAGAAAATTTAGCCCTCTCTGCTTTCCTGCAGACTCTATCCTCAAAAGCACCTTTTTTCACTTTCGGCGGTGTTTTGAGCAAAAAGGACAAACATCCAGCTTTCGCTGCCACAGCAAAGGTGCCAGCGGGGAAAAGTGATGCTGGTCCTCACTGCCTCCTGGAACCCCTTTAAATGCCCCAGACAATTTGGCCCTCCCTCTTTCCTGCAGACTCTATCCTCAAAAGCACCTTTTTTCACTCTCGGCAGCCTCCGGAGCAAAAAAGACAAAAGTCCAGCTTTTGCTGCCACAGCAAAGGTGCCAGCGGGGAAAAGTGATGCTGGTCCTCACTGCCTCCTGGAACCCCTTCAAATGCCCCAGACAATTTCACCCTCTCTTCTTTCCTGCGGACTCTATCATCAAAAGCACCTTTTTTCACTTTCGGCGCTCTCTGGAGCAAAAAAGACAAACGTCCAGCTTTTGCTGCCACAGCAAAGGTGCCAGCGGGGAAAAGTGATGCTGGTCCTCACTGCCTCCTGGAACCCCTTCAAATGCCCCAGACAATTTGGCCCTCCCTCTTTCCTGCAGACTCTATCCTCAAAAGCACCTTTTTTCACTTTCGGCGGTGTTTGGAGCAAAAAAGACAAACGTCCAGCTTTTGCTGCCACAGCAAAGGTGCCAGCGGGGAAAAGTGATGCTGGTCCTCACTGCCTCCTGGAACCCCTTCAAATGCGCCATACAAATTCACCCTCTCTTCTTTCCTGTGGACTCTATCGTCAAAAGGACATTTTTCAATTTCAGCGGTGTTTGGAGCAAAAAAGACACACGTCCAGCTTTTGCTGCCACAGCAAAGGTGCCAGAGGGGAAAAGTGATGCTGGTCCTCACTGTCTCCTGGAACCCCTTCAAATACCCCAGACAATTTGGCCCTCACTGCTTTCCTACGGACTCTATCTTCAAAAGCACCTTTTCACATTCTCGGCAGCCTCCGGAGAAAAAAAGACAAACATCCAGCTTTTGCTGCCAGAGCAAAAGTGCCAGCGGATAAACGTGATGCTGGTCCTCACTGCCTCCTTGAACCCCTTCAAATGCCCCATACAATTTCACCCTCTCTTCTTTCCTGCAGACTGTATCGTCAAAAGGACCTTTTTTCACTTTCGGCGGTGTTTGGAGCTAAAAAGACAAACGTCCAGCTTTTGCTGCTACAGCAAAGGTACCAGCGGGGAAAAGTGATGCTGGTCCTCACTGCCTCCTGGAATCCCTTCAATAGCCCCAGCCAATTTTGCCCTCTCTGCTTTCCTACGGACTCTATCGTCAAAAGCACCTTTTCACAGTCTCGGCAGCCTCCGGAGAAAAAAAGACAAACATCCAGCTTTTGCTGCCACAGCAAAGGTGCCAGCGGGGAAATATGATGCTGGTCCTCACTGCCTCCTGGAACCCCTTCAAATGCCCCAGAAAATTTAGCCCTCTCTGCTTTCCTGCAGACTCTATCCTCAAAAGCACCTTTTTTCACTTTCGGCGGTGTTTGGAGCAAAAAGGACAAACATCCAGCTTTCGCTGCCACAGCAAAGGTGCCAGCGGGGAAAAGTGATGCTGGTCCTCACTGCCTCCTGGAACCCCTTTAAATGCCCCAGACAATTTGGCCCTCCCTCTTTCCTGCAGACTCTATCCTCAAAAGCACCTTTTTTCACTCTCGGCAGCCTCCGGAGCAAAAAAGAAAAAAGTCCAGCTTTTGCTGCCACAGCAAAGGTGCCAGCGGGGAAAAGTGATGCTGGTCCTCACTGCCTCCTGGAACCCCTTCAAATGCCCCAGACAATTTCACCCTCTCTTCTTTCCTGCGGACTCTATCATCAAAAGCACCTTTTTTCACTTTCGGCGGTGTTTGGAGCAAAAAAGACAAACGTCCAGCTTTTGCTGCCACAGCAAAGGTGCCAGCGGGGAAAAGTGATGCTGGTCCTCACTGCCTCCTGGAACCCCTTCAAATGCCCCAGACAATTTGGCCCTCCCTCTTTCCTGCAGACTCTATCCTCAAAAGCACCTTTTTTCACTTTCGGCGGTGTTTGGAGCAAAAAAGACAAACGTCCAGCTTTTGCTGCCACAGCAAAGGTGCCAGCGGGGAAAAGTGATGCTGGTCCTCACTGCCTCCTGGAACCCCTTCAAATGCGCCATACAAATTCACCCTCTCTTCTTTCCTGTGGACTCTATCGTCAAAAGGACATTTTTCACTTTGAGCGGTGTTTGGAGCAAAAAAGACACACGTCCATCTTTTGCTGCCACAGCAAAGGTGCCAGCGGGGAAAAGTGATGCTGGTCCTCACTGTCTCCTGGAACCCCTTCAAATACCCCAGACAATTTGGCCCTCACTGCTTTCCTACGGACTCTATCCTCAAAAGCACCTTTTCACATTCTCGGCAGCCTCCGGAGAAAAAAAGACAAACATCCAGCTTTTGCTGCCAGAGCAAAAGTGCCAGCGGATAAACGTGATGCTGGTCCTCACTGCTTCCTGGAACCCCTTCAAATGCCCCAGACAATTTGGCCCTCTCTGCTTTCCTGCGGAGTTTATCGTCAAAAGGACCATTTTTCACTTTCGGCAGTGTTTCGAGCTAAAAAGACAAACGTCCAGCTTTTGCTGCCACAGCAAAGGTGCCAGCGGGGAAAAGTGATGCTGGTCCTCACTGCCTCCTGGAACCCCTTCAAATGCCCCAGACAATTTGGCCCTCTCTTCTTTCCTGCGGACTCTATCGTCAAAAGCACCTGTTTTCACTTTCGGCGGTGTTTGGAGCAAAAAAGACAAACGTCCAGCTTTTGCTGCCACAGCAAAGGTGCCAGCGGGGAAAAGTGATGCTGGTCCTCACTGTCTCCTGGAACCCCTTCAAATGCCCCAGACAATTTGGCCCTCTCTGCTTTCCTGCAGACTCTAACCTCAAAAACACCTTTTTTCACTTTCGGCGGTGTTTGGAGCTAAAAAGAAAAACGTCCAGCTTTTCCTGCCACAGCAAAGGTGCCAGCGGGAAAAGTGATGCTGGTCCTCACTGCCTCCTGGAACCCCTTCAAATGCCCCAGAAAATTTCACCCTCTCTTCTTTCCTGCGGACTCTATCGTCAAAAGCACCTTTTTTCACTTTCGGCGGTGTTTGGAGCAAAAAAGACAAACGTCTAGCTTTTGCTGCCACAGCAAAGGTGCCAGCGGGGAAAAGTGATGCTGGTCCTCACTGCCTCCTGGAACCCCTTCAAATGCCCCAGACAATTTGGCCCTCTCTGCTTTCCTGCAGACTCTATCCTCAAAAGCATCTTTTTTCACTCTCGGCAGCCTCCGGAGCAAAAAAGAGAAACGTCCAGCTTTTGCTGCCACAGCAAAGGGTCCAGCGGGGAAAAGTGATGCTGGTCCTCACTGCCTCCTGGAACCCCTTCAAATGTCCCAGACAATTTGGCCCTCCCTGTTTCCTGCAGACTCTATCCTCAAAAGCACCTTTTTTCACTTTCGGCGGTGTTTGGAGCAAAAAAGAAAAACGTCCAGCTTTTGCTGCCACAGCAAAGGTGCCAGCGGGGAAAAGTGATGCTGGTCCTCACTGTCTCCTGGAACCCCTTCAAATGCCCCAGACAATTTAGCCCTCTCTGCTTTCCTGCAGACTCTATCCTCAAAAGCACCTTTTTTCACTCTCGGCAGCCTCCGGATCAAAAAGGACAAACGTCCAGCTTTTGCTGCCACAGCAAAGGTGCCAGCGGGGAAAAGTGATGCTGGTCCTCACTGCCTCCTGGAACCCCTTCAAATGCCCCAGACAATTTGGCCCTCTCTGCTTTCGACGGACTCTATCCTGAAAAGCACCTTTTCACAGTCTCGGCAGCCTCCGGAGAAAAAAAGACAAACATCCATCTTTTGCTGCCACAGCAAAGGTGCCAGCGAATAAAAGTGATGCTGGTCCTCACTGCCTATTGGAACCCCTTCAAATGCCCCATACAATTTCACCCTCTCTTCTTTCCTGCAGACTGTATCGTCAAAAGGACCTTTTTTCACTTTCGGCGGTGTTTGGAGCTAAAAAGACAAACGTCCAGCTTTTGCTGCTACAGCAAAGGTACCAGCGGGGAAAAGTGATGCAGGTCCTCACTGCCTCCTGGAATCCCTTCAATAACCCCAGCCAATTTTGCCCTCTCTGCTTTCCTACGGACTCTATCGTCAAAAGCACCTTTTCAAAGTCTCGGCAGCCTCCGGAGAAAAAAAGACAAACATCCAGCTTTTGCTGCCACAGCAAAGGTGCCAGCGGGGAAATATGATGCTGGTCCTCACTGCCTCCTGGAACCCCTTCAAATGCCACATACAATTTCACCCTCTCTGCTTTCCTTCGGACTCTATCCTCAAAAGCTCCTTTTCACAGTCTCGGCAGCCTCCGGAGAAAAAAAGACAAACATCCAGCTTTTGCTGCCAGAGCAAAAGTGCCAGCGGATAAAAGTGATGCTGGTCCTCACTGTCTCCTGGAACCCCTTCAAATGCTCCAGAAAATTTCACCCTCTCTTCTTTCCTGCGGAGTCTATCCTCAAAAGGACTTTTTTCACTTTCGGCAGTGTTTCGAGCTAAAAAGACAAACGTCCAGCTTTTGCTGCCACAGCAAAGGTGCCAGCGGGGAAAAGTGATGCTGGTCCTCACTGCCTCCTGGAACCCCTTCAAATGCCCAAGAAAATTTCACCCTCTCTTCTTTCCTGCGGACTCTATCGTCAAAAGCACATTTTTTCACTTTCGGCGGTGTTTGGAGCAAAAAAGACAAACGTCCAGCTTTTGCTGCCACAGCAAAGGTGCCAGCGGGGAAAAGTGATGCTGGTCCTCACTGCCTCCTGGAACCCCTTCAAATGCCCCAGACAATTTCACCCTCTCTTCTTTCCTGCGGACTCTATCGTCAAAAGCACCTTTTTTCACGCTCTGCAGCCTCCGGAGCAAAAAAGACAAACGTCCAGCTTTTGCTGCCACAGCAAAGGGTCCAGCGGGGAAAAGTGATGCTGGTAATCACTGCCTCCTGGAACCCCTTCAAATGCCCCAGACAATTTGGCCCTCTCTGCTTTCCTGAGGACTCTATCCTCAAAAGCACCTTTTTTGTCTTTAGGCTGTGTTTGGAGCAAAAAAGACAAACGTCGAGCTTTTCCTGCCACAGCAAAGGTGCCAGCGGGGAAAAGTGATGCTGGTCCTCACTGCCTCCTGGAACCCCTTCAAATGCCCCAGACAATTTCACCCTCTCTTCTTTCCTGCGGACTCTATCGTCAAAAGCACCTTTTTTCACTTTCGGCGGTGTTTGGAGCAAAAGGGACAAACGTCCAGCTTTTGCTGCCACAGCAAAGGTGCCAGCGGGGAAAAGTGATGCTGGTCCTCACTGCCTCCTGGAACCCCTTCAAAAGCCCCAGACAATTTAGCCCTCTCTGCTTTCCTGCAGACTCTATCCTCAAAAGCACCTTTTTTCACTTTTGGCGTTGTTTGGAGCAAAAAAGACAAACGTCCAGCATTTGCTGCCACAGCAAAGGTGCCAGCGGGGAAAAGTGATGCTGGTCCTCACTGCCTCCTGGAACCCCTTCAAATGCCCCAGACAATTTCACCCTCTCTTCTTTCCTGCGGACTCTATCGTCAAAAGCACATTTTTTCACTTTCGGCGGTGTTTGGAGCAAAAAAGACAAACGTCCAGCTTTTGCTGCCACAGCAAAGGTGCCAGCGGGGAAAAGTGATGCTGGTCCTCACTGCCTCCTGGAACCCCTTCAAATGCCCCAGACAATTTCACCCTCTCTTCTTTCCTGCGGACTCTATCGTCAAAAGCACCTTTTTTCACTCTCTGCAGCCTCCGGAGCAAAAAAGACAAACGTCCAGCTTTTGCTGCCACAGCAAAGGGTCCAGCGGGGAAAAGTGATGCTGGTCCTCACTGCCTCCTGGAACCCCTTCAAATGCCCCAGACAATTTGGCCCTCTCTGCTTTCCTGCAGACTCTATCCTCAAAAGCACCTTTTTTCACTTTCGGCGGTGTTTGGAGCTAAAAAGACAAACGTCCAGCTTTTGCTGCTACAGCAAAGGTACCAGCGGGGAAAAGTGATGCAGGTCCTCACTGCCTCCTGGAATCCCTTCAATAACCCCAGCCAATTTTGCCCTCTCTGCTTTCCTACGGACTCTATCGTCAAAAGCACCTTTTCAAAGTCTCGGCAGCCTCCTTAGAAAAAAAGACAAACATCCAGCTTTTGCTGCCACAGCAAAGGTGCCAGCGGGGAAATATGATGCTGGTCCTCACTGCCTCCTGGAACCCCTTCAAATGCCACATACAATTTCACCCTCTCTGCTTTCCTTCGGACTCTATCCTCAAAAGCTCCTTTTCACAGTCTCGGCAGCCTCCGGAGAAAAAAAGACAAACATCCAGCTTTTGCTGCCAGAGCAAAAGTGCCAGCGGATAAAAGTGATGCTGGTCCTCACTGTCTCCTGGAACCCCTTCAAATGCTCCAGAAAATTTCACCCTCTCTTCTTTCCTGCGGAGTCTATCCTCAAAAGGACTTTTTTCACTTTCGGCAGTGTTTCGAGCTAAAAAGACAAACGTCCAGCTTTTGCTGCCACAGCAAAGGTGCCAGCGGGGAAAAGTGATGCTGGTCCTCACTGCCTCCTGGAACCCCTTCAAATGCCCAAGAAAATTTCACCCTCTCTTCTTTCCTGCGGACTCTATCGTCAAAAGCACATTTTTTCACTTTCGGCGGTGTTTGGAGCAAAAAAGACAAACGTCCAGCTTTTGCTGCCACAGCAAAGGTGCCAGCGGGGAAAAGTGATGCTGGTCCTCACTGCCTCCTGGAACCCCTTCAAATGCCCCAGACAATTTCACCCTCTCTTCTTTCCTGCGGACTCTATCGTCAAAAGCACCTTTTTTCACGCTCTGCAGCCTCCGGAGCAAAAAAGACAAACGTCCAGCTTTTGCTGCCACAGCAAAGGGTCCAGCGGGGAAAAGTGATGCTGGTACTCACTGCCTCCTGGAACCCCTTCAAATGCCCCAGACAATTTGGCCCTCTCTGCTTTCCTGAGGACTCTATCCTCAAAAGCACCTTTTTTGTCTTTAGGCTGTGTTTGGAGCAAAAAAGACAAACGTCGAGCTTTTCCTGCCACAGCAAAGGTGCCAGCGGGGAAAAGTGATGCTGGTCCTCACTGCCTCCTGGAACCCCTTCAAATGCCCCAGACAATTTCACCCTCTCTTCTTTCCTGCGGACTCTATCGTCAAAAGCACCTTTTTTCACTTTCGGCGGTGTTTGGAGCAAAAGGGACAAACGTCCAGCTTTTGCTGCCACAGCAAAGGTGCCAGCGGGGAAAAGTGATGCTGGTCCTCACTGCCTCCTGGAACCCCTTCAAAAGCCCCAGACAATTTAGCCCTCTCTGCTTTCCTGCAGACTCTATCCTCAAAAGCACCTTTTTTCACTTTTGGCGTTGTTTGGAGCAAAAAAGACAAACGTCCAGCATTTGCTGCCACAGCAAAGGTGCCAGCGGGGAAAAGTGATGCTGGTCCTCACTGCCTCCTGGAACCCCTTCAAATGCCCCAGACAATTTCACCCTCTCTTCTTTCCTGCGGACTCTATCGTCAAAAGCACATTTTTTCACTTTCGGCGGTGTTTGGAGCAAAAAAGACAAACGTCCAGCTTTTGCTGCCACAGCAAAGGTGCCAGCGGGGAAAAGTGATGCTGGTCCTCACTGCCTCCTGGAACCCCTTCAAATGCCCCAGACAATTTCACCCTCTCTTTTTTCCTGCGGACTCTATCGTCAAAAGCACCTTTTTTCACTCTCTGCAGCCTCCGGAGCAAAAAAGACAAACGTCCAGCTTTTGCTGCCACAGCAAAGGGTCCAGCGGGGAAAAGTGATGCTGGTCCTCACTGCCTCCTGGAACCCCTTCAAATGCCCCAGACAATTTGGCCCTCTCTGCTTTCCTGCAGACTCTATCCTCAAAAGCACCTTTTTTCACTTTCGGAGGTGTTTGGAGCAAAAAAGACAAACGTCCAGCTTTTGCTGCCACAGCAAAGGTGCCAGCGGGGAAAAGTGATGCTGGTCCTCACTGCCTCCTGGAACCCCTTCAAATGCCCCAGACAATTTCACCCTCTCTTCTTTCCTGCGGACTCTATCGTCAAAAGCACCTTTTTTCACTTTCGGCGGTGTTTGGAGCAAAAGTGACAAACGTCCAGCTTTTGCTGCCACAGCAAAGGTGCCAGAGCGGAAAAGTGATGCTGGTCCTCACTGCCTCCTGGAACCCCTTCAAAAGCCCCAGACAATTTAGCCCTCTCTGCTTTCCTGCAGACTCTATCCTCAAAAGCACCTTTTTTAACTTTCGGCGGTGTTTGGAGCAAAAAAGAGAAACGTCCAGCTTTTGCTGCCACAGCAAAGGGTCCAGCGGGGAAAAGTGATGCTGGTCCTCACTGCCTCCTGGAACCCCTTCAAATGCCCCAGACAATTTGGCCCTCCCTGTTTCCTGCAGACTCTATCCCTAAAAGCACCTTTTTTCATTTTCGGCGGTGTTTGGAGCAAAAAGGACAAACGTCCAGCTTTTGCAGCCACAACAAAAGTGCCAGCGGGGAAAAGTGATGCTGGTCCTCACTGCCTCCTGGAACCCCTTCAAATGCCCCAGACAATTTGGCCCTCTCTGCTTTCCTACGGACTCTATCCTCAAAAGCACCTTTTCACAGTCTCGGCAGCCTCCGGAAAAAAAAAGACAAACATCCAGCTTTTGCTGCCACAGCAAAGGTGCCAGCGAATAAAAGTGATGCTGGTCCTCACTGCCTCCTGGAACCCCTTCAAATGCCCCATACAATTTCACCCTCTCTTCTTTCCTGCAGACTGTATCGTCAAAAGGACCTTTTTTTACTTTCAGCGGTGTTTGGAGCTAAAAAGACAAACGTCCAGCTTTTGCTGCTACAGCAAAGGTGCCAGCGGGGAAAAGTGATGCTGGTCCTCACTGCCTCCTGGAATCCCTTCAATAGCCCCAGCCAATTTTGCCCTCTCTGCTTTCCTACGGACTCTATCGTCAAAAGCACCTTTTCACAGTCTCGACAGCCTCCGGAGAAAAAAAGACAAACATCCAGTTTTGCTGCCACAGCAAAGGTGCCAGCGAGGAAAAGTGATGCTGGTCCTCACTGCCTCCTGGAACCCCTTCAAATGCCCCAGACAATTTGGCCCTCTCTGCTTTCCTGCAGACTCTATCCTCAAAAACAACTTTTTTCAATTTCGGCGGTGTTTGGAGCAAAAAGGAAAAACATCCAGCTTTCGCTGCCACAGCAAAGGTGCCAGCGGGGAAAAGTGATGCTGGTCCTCACTGTCTCCTGGAACCCCTTCAAATACCCCAGACAATTTGGCCCTCTCTGCTTTCCTGCAGACTCTATCTTCAAAAGCACCTTTTCACAGTCTCGGCAGCCTCCGGAAAAAAAAGACAAACATCCAGCTTTTGCTGCCAGAGCAAAAGTGCCAGCGGATAAACGTGATGCTGGTCCTCACTGCTTCCTGGAACCCCTTCAAATGCCCCAGACAATTTGGCCCTCTCTGCTTTCCTGCGGAGTCTATCCTCAAAAGGACCTTTTTTAACTTTCGGCAGTGTTTCGAGCTAAAAAGACAAACGTCCTGCTTTTGCTGCCACAGCAAAGGTGCCAGCGGGGAAAAGTGATGCTGGTCCTCACTGCCTCCTGGAACCCCTTCAAATGCCCCAGACAATTTGGCCCTCTCTTCTTTCCTGCGGACTCTATCGTCAAAAGCACCTTTTTTCTTTTTCTGCGGTGTTTGGAGCAAAAAGGACAAATGTCCAGCTTTTGCTGCCACAGCAAAGGTGCCAGCGGGGAAAAGTGATGCTGGTCCTCACTGCCTCCTGGAACCCCTTCAAATGCCCCAGACAATTTCACCCTCTCTTCTTTCCTGCGGACTCTATCGTCAAAAGCACCTTTGTTCACTTTCGGCGGTGTTTGGAGCAAAAAAGACAAACGTCGAGCTTTTGCTGCCACAGCAAAGGTGCCTGCGGGGAAAAGTGATGCTGGTCCTCACTGCCTCCTGGAACCCCTTCAAATGCCCCAGACAATTTGGCCCTCTCTGCTTTCCTGCAGACTCTGTCCTCAAAAGCACTGTTTTTCACTCTGGGCAGCCTCCGGAGCAAAAAAGACAAACGTCCAGCTTTTGCTGCCAGAGCAAAAGTGCCAGCGAATAAAAGTGATGCTGGTCCTCACTGCTTCCTGGAACCCCTTCAAATGCCCCAGAAAATTTCACCCTCTCTTCTTTCCTGCGGAGTCTATCCTCAAAAGGACCTTTTTTCAGTTTCGGCAGTGTTTCGAGCTAAAAAGACAAACGTCCAGCTTTTGCTGCCACAGCAAAGGTGCCAGCGGGGAAAAGTGATGCTGGTCCTCACTGCCTCCTGGAACCCCTTCAAATGCCCCAGACAATTTGGCCCTCTCTGCTTTCCTGCAGACTCTATCCTCAAAAGCACCTTTTTTCACTCTCGGCAGCCTCCGGAGCAAAAAAGACAAACGTCCAGCTTTTGCTGCCACAGCAAAGTGCCAGCGAATAAAAGTGATGCTGGTCCTCACTGCCTCCTGGAACCCCTTCAAATGCCCCATACAATTTCACCTTCTCTTCTTTCCTGCAGACTGTATCGTCAAAAGGACCTTTTTTCACTTTCGGCGGTGTTTGGAGCTAAAAAGACAAACGTCCAGCTTTTGCTGCTACAGCAAAGGTGCCAGCGGGGAAAAGTGATGCTGGTCCTCACTGCCTCCTGGAACCCCTTCAAATGCCCTTGAAAATTTCACCCTCTCTTCTTTCCTGTGGACTCTATCGTCAAAAGCACCTTTTTTCACTTTCGGCGGTTTTTGGAGCAAAAAAGACAAACGTCCAGCTTTTGCTGCCACAGCAAAGGTGCCAGCGGGGAAAAGTGATGCTGGTCCTCACTGCCTCCTGGAACGCCTTCTAATGCGCCATACAATTTGGCCCTCTCTGCTTTCCTGTGGACTCTATTGTCAAAAGTACATTTTTTCACTTTCAACGGTTTTTGGAGCAAAAAAGACAAACGTCCAGCTTTTGCTGCCACAGCAAAGGTGCCAGCGGGGAAAAGTGATGCTGGTCCTCACTGTCTCCTGGAACCCCTTCAAATACCCCAGACAATTTGGCCCTCTCTGCTTTCCTGCAGACTCTATCTTCAAAAGCACCTTTTCACAGTCTCGGCAGCCTCCGGAAAAAAAAGACAAAAATCCAGCTTTTGCTGCCAGAGCAAAAGTGCCAGCGGATAAAAGTGATGCTGGTCCTCACTGCCTCCTGGAACCCCTTCAAATGCCCCAGAAAATTTCACCCTCTCTTCTTTCCTGCGGAGTCTATCCTCAAAAGGACCTTTTTCACTTTCGGCAGTGTTTCGAGCTAAAAAGACAATCGTCCAGCTTTTGCTGCCACAGCAAAGGTGCCAGCGGGGAAAAGTGATGCTGGTCCTCACTGCCTCCTGGAACCCCTACAAATGCCCCAGACAATTTGGCCCTCTCTGCTTTCCTGCAGACTCTATCCTCAAAAGCACCTTTTTTCACTTTTGGCGTTGTTTGGAGCAAAAAAGACAAACGTCCAGCTTTTGCTGCCACAGCAAAGGTGCCAGCGAATAAAAGTGATGCTGGTCCTCACTGCCTCCTGGAACCCCTTCAAATGCCCCAGACAATTTCACCCTCTCTTCTTTCCTGCGGACTCTATCGTCAAAAGCACATTTTTTCACTTTCGGCGGTGTTTGGAGCAAAAAAGACAAACGTCCAGCTTTTGCTGCCACAGCAAAGGTGCCAGCGGGGAAAAGTGATGCTGGTCCTCACTGCCTCCTGGAACCCCTTCAAATGCCCCAGACAATTTCACCCTCTCTTCTTTCCTGCGGACTCTATCGTCAAAAGCACCTTTTTTCACTCTCTGCAGCCTCCGGAGCAAAAAAGACAAACGTCCAGCTTTTGCTGCCACAGCAAAGGGTCCAGCGGGGAAAAGTGATGCTGGTACTCACTGCCTCCTGGAACCCCTTCAAATGCCCCAGACAATTTGGCCCTCTCTGCTTTCCTGCAGACTCTATCCTCAAAAGCACCTTTTTTGTCTTTAGGCTGTGTTTGGAGTAAAAAAGACAAACGTCCAGCTTTTGCTGCCACAGCAAAGGTGCCAGCGGGGAAAAGTGATGCTGGTCCTCACTGCCTCCTGGAACCCCTTCAAATGACCCAGACAATTTGGCCCTCTCTGCTTTCCTGCAGACTCTATCCTCAAAAGCACCTTTTTTCACTTTCGGAGGTGTTTGGAGCAAAAGGGACAAACGTCCAGCTTTTGCTGCCACAGCAAAGGTGCCAGCGGGGAAAAGTGATGCTGGTCCTCACTGCCTCCTGGAACCCCTTCAAATGCCCCAGACAATTTCACCCTCTCTTCTTTCCTGCGGACTCTATCGTCAAAAGCACCTTTTTTCACTTTCGGCGGTGTTTGGAGCAAAAGGGACAAACGTCCAGCTTTTGCTGCCACAGCAAAGGTGCCAGCGGGGAAAAGTGATGCTGGTCCTCACTGCCTCCTGGAACCCCTTCAAAAGCCCCAGACAATTTAGCCCTCTCTGCTTTCCTGCAGACTCTATCCTCAAAAGCACCTTTTTTAACTTTCGGCGGTGTTTGGAGCAAAAAAGACAAACGTCCAGCTTTTGCTGCCACAGCAAAGGGTCCAGCGGGGAAAAGTGATGCTGGTCCTCACTGCCTCCTGGAACCCCTTCAAATGCCCCAGACAATTTGGCCCTCCCTGTTTCCTGCAGACTCTATCCCTAAAAGCACCTTTTTTCACTTTCGGCGGTGTTTGGAGCAAAAAGGACAAACGTCCAGCTTTTGCAGCCACAACAAAGGTGCCAGAGGGGAAAAGTGATGCTGGTCCTCACTGCCTCCTGGAACCCCTTCAAATGCCCCAGACAATTTGGCCCTCTCTGCTTTCCTGAGGACTCTATCCTCAAAAGCACCTTTTCACAGTCTCGGCAGCCTCCGGAGAAAAAAAGACAAACATCCATCTTTTGCTGCCACAGCAAAGGTGCCAGCGAATAAAAGTGATGCTGGTCCTCACTGCCTCCTGGAACCCCTTCAAATGCCCCAGACAATTTCACCCTCTCTTCTTTCCTGCAGACTGTATCGTCAAAAGGACCTTTTTTCACTTTCAGCGGTGTTTGGAGCTAAAAAGACAAACGTCCAGCTTTTGCTGCTACAGCAAAGGTGCCAGCGGGGAAAAGTGATGCTGGTCCTCACTGCCTCCTGGAATCCCTTCAATAGCCCCAGCCAATTTTGCCCTCTCTGCTTTCCTACGGACTCTATCGTCAAAAGCACCTTTTCACAGTCTCGGCAGCCTCCGGAGAAAAAAAGACAAACATCCAGTTTTGCTGCCACAGCAAAGGTGCCAGCGAGGAAAAGTGATGCTGGTCCTCACTGCCTCCTGGAACCCCTTCAAATGCCCCAGAAAATTTAGCCCTCTCTTCTTTCCTGCAGACTCTATCCTCAAAAGCACCTTTTTTCACTTTCGGCGGTGTTTGGAGCAAAAAAGACAAACGTCCAGCTTTTGCTGCCACAGCAAAGGTGCCAGCGGGGAAAAGTGATGCTGGTCCTCACTGCCTCCTGGAACCCCTTCAACTGCCCGAGACAATTTGGCCCTCTCTGCTTTCCTGCAGACTCTATCCTCAAAAACAACTTTTTTCAATTTCGGCGGTGTTTGGAGCAAAAAGGAAAAACATCCAGCTTTCGCTGCCACAGCAAAGGTGCCAGCGGGGAAAAGTGATGCTGGTCCTCACTGCCTCCTGGAACCCCTTTAAATGCCTCAGACAATTTGGCCCTCTCTGCTTTCCTGCAGACTCTATCCTCAAAAGCACCTTTTTTCACTTTCGGCGGTGTTTGGAGCAAAAAAGACAAACGTCCAGCTTTTGCTGCCACAGCAAAGGTGCCAGCGAATAAAAGTGATGCTGGTCCTCACTGCCTCCTGGAACCCCTTCAAATGCCCCAGACAATTTCACCCTCTCTTCTTTCCTGCGGACTCTATCGTCAAAAGCACATTTTTTCACTTTCGGCGGTG
Source organism: Vanellus vanellus (assembly GCF_965231255.1). Lineage (NCBI taxonomy): Eukaryota > Metazoa > Chordata > Aves > Charadriiformes > Charadriidae > Vanellus > Vanellus vanellus. The sequence goes on from NW_028127414.1 coordinate 95,362, forward strand.
TTTGGAGCAAAAAAGACAAACGTCCAGCTTTTGCTGCCACAGCAAAGGTGCCAGCGGGGAAAAGTGATGCTGGTCCTCACTGCCTCCTGGAACCCCTTCAAATGCCCCAGACAATTTCACCCTCTCTTCTTTCCTGCGGACTCTATCGTCAAAAGCACCTTTTTTCACTCTCTGCAGCCTCCGGAGCAAAAAAGACAAACGTCCAGCTTTTGCTGCCACAGCAAAGGGTCCAGCGGGGAAAAGTGATGCTGGTACTCACTGCCTCCTGGAACCCCTTCAAATGCCCCAGACAATTTGGCCCTCTCTGCTTTCCTGCAGACTCTATCCTCAAAAGCACCTTTTTTGTCTTTAGGCTGTGTTTGGAGTAAAAAAGACAAACGTCCAGCTTTTGCTGCCACAGCAAAGGTGCCAGCGGGGAAAAGTGATGCTGGTCCTCACTGCCTCCTGGAACCCCTTCAAATGCCCCAGACAATTTGGCCCTCTCTGCTTTCCTGCAGACTCTATCCTCAAAAGCACCTTTTTTCACTTTCGGAGGTGTTTGGAGCAAAAAAGACAAACGTCCAGCTTTTGCTGCCACAGCAAAGGTGCCAGCGGGGAAAAGTGATGCTGGTCCTCACTGCCTCCTGGAACCCCTTCAAATGCCCCAGACAATTTCACCCTCTCTTCTTTCCTGCGGACTCTATCGTCAAAAGCACCTTTTTTCACTTTCGGCGGTGTTTGGAGCAAAAGGGACAAACGTCCAGCTTTTGCTGCCACAGCAAAGGTGCCAGCGGGGAAAAGTGATGCTGGTCCTCACTGCCTCCTGGAACCCCTTCAAAAGCCCCAGACAATTTAGCCCTCTCTGCTTTCCTGCAGACTCTATCCTCAAAAGCACCTTTTTTAACTTTCGGCGGTGTTTGGAGCAAAAAAGAGAAACGTCCAGCTTTTGCTGCCACAGCAAAGGGTCCAGCGGGGAAAAGTGATGCTGGTCCTCACTGCCTCCTGGAACCCCTTCAAATGCCCCAGACAATTTGGCCCTCCCTGTTTCCTGCAGACTCTATCCCTAAAAGCACCTTTTTTCACTTTCGGCGGTGTTTGGAGCAAAAAGGACAAACGTCCAGCTTTTGCAGCCATAACAAAGGTGCCAGAGGGGAAAAGTGATGCTGGTCCTCACTGCCTCCTGGAACCCCTTCAAATGCCCCAGACAATTTGGCCCTCTCTGCTTTCCTACGGACTCTATCCTCAAAAGCACCTTTTCACAGTCTCGGCAGCCTCCGGAGAAAAAAAGACAAACATCCATCTTTTGCTGCCACAGCAAAGGTGCCAGCGAATAAAAGTGATGCTGGTCCTCACTGCCTCCTGGAACCCCTTCAAATGCCCCATACAATTTCACCCTCTCTTCTTTCCTGCAGACTGTATCGTCAAAAGGACCTTTTTTCACTTTCAGCGGTGTTTGGAGCTAAAAAGACAAACGTCCAGCTTTTGCTGCTACAGCAAAGGTGCCAGCGGGGAAAAGTGATGCTGGTCCTCACTGCCTCCTGGAATCCCTTCAATAGCCCCAGCCAATTTTGCCCTCTCTGCTTTCCTACGGACTCTATCGTCAAAAGCACCTTTTCACAGTCTCGGCAGCCTCCGGAGAAAAAAAGACAAACATCCAGTTTTGCTGCCACAGCAAAGGTGCCAGCGAGGAAAAGTGATGCTGGTCCTCACTGCCTCCTGGAACCCCTTCAAATGCCCCAGAAAATTTAGCCCTCTCTTCTTTCCTGCAGACTCTATCCTCAAAAGCACCTTTTTTCACTTTCGGCGGTGTTTGGAGCAAAAAAGACAAACGTCCAGCTTTTGCTGCCACAGCAAAGGTGCCAGCGGGGAAAAGTGATGCTGGTCCTCACTGCCTCCTGGAACCCCTTCAAATGCCCGAGACAATTTGGCCCTCTCTGCTTTCCTGCAGACTCTATCCTCAAAAACAACTTTTTTCAATTTCGGCGGTGTTTGGAGCAAAAAGGAAAAACATCCAGCTTTCGCTGCCACAGCAAAGGTGCCAGCGGGGAAAAGTGATGCTGGTCCTCACTGCCTCCTGGAACCCCTTTAAATGCCTCAGACAATTTGGCCCTCTCTGCTTTCCTGCAGACTCTATCCTCAAAAGCACCTTTTTTCACTTTCGGCGGTGTTTGGAGCAAAAAATACAAACGTCCAACTTTTGCTGCCACAGCAAAGGTGCCAGCGGGGAAAAGTGATGCTGGTCCTCACTGCCTCCTGGAACCCCTTCAAATGCCCCAGACAATTTAGCCCTCTCTTCTTTCCTGCAGACTCTATCCTCAAAAGCACCTTTTTTCACTTTCGGCGGTGTTTGGAGCAAAAAAGACAAACGTCCAGCTTTTGCTGCCACAGCAAAGGTGCCAGCAGGGAAAAGTGATGCTGGTCCTCACTGCCTCCTGGAACCCCTTCAAATGCCCTTGAAAATTTCACCCTCTCTTCTTTCCTGTGGATTCTATCGTCAAAAGCACCTTTTTTCACTTTCGGCGGTTTTTGGAGCAAAAAAGACAAAAGTCCAGCTTTTGCTGCCACAGCAAAGGTGCCAGCGGGGAAAAGTGATGCTGGTCCTCACTGCCTCCTGGAACGCCTTCTAATGCACCATACAATTTGGCCCTCTCTGCTTTCCTGTGGACTCTATTGTCAAAAGGACATTTTTTCACTTTCAACGGTTTTTGGAGCAAAAAAGACAAACGTCCAGCTTTTGCTGCCACAGCAAAGGTGCCAGCGGGGAAAAGTGATGCTGGTCCTCACTGCCTCCTGGAACCCCTTCAAATGCCCCAGACAATTTCACCCTCTCTTCTTTCCTGCGGACTCTATCGTCAAAAGCACCTTTTTTCACTCTCTGCAGCCTCCGGAGCAAAAAAGACAAACGTCCAGCTTTTGCTGCCACAGCAAAGGGTCCAGCGGGGAAAAGTGATGCTGGTACTCACTGCCTCCTGGAACCCCTTCAAATGCCCCAGACAATTTGGCCCTCTCTGCTTTCCTGCAGACTCTATCCTCAAAAGCACCTTTTTTGTCTTTAGGCTGTGTTTGGAGTAAAAAAGACAAACGTCCAGCTTTTGCTGCCACAGCAAAGGGTCCAGCGGGGAAAAGTGATGCTGGTCCTCACTGCCTCCTGGAACCCCTTCAAATGCCCCAGACAATTTGGCCCTCTCTGCTTTCCTGCAGACTCTATCCTCAAAAGCACCTTTTTTCACTTTCGGAGGTGTTTGGAGCAAAAAAGACAAACGTCCAGCTTTTGCTGCCACAGCAAAGGTGCCAGCGGGGAAAAGTGATGCTGGTCCTCACTGCCTCCTGGAACCCCTTCAAATGCCCCAGACAATTTCACCCTCTCTTCTTTCCTGCGCACTCTATCGTCAAAAGCACCTTTTTTCACTTTCGGCGGTGTTTGGAGCAAAAGGGACAAACGTCCAGCTTTTGCTGCCACAGCAAAGGTGCCAGCGGGGAAAAGTGATGCTGGTCCTCACTGCCTCCTGGAACCCCTTCAAAAGCCCCAGACAATTTAGCCCTCTCTGCTTTCCTGCAGACTCTATCCTATAAGCACCTTTTTTAACTTTCGGCGGTGTTTGGAGCAAAAAAGAGAAACGTCCAGCTTTTGCTGCCACAGCAAAGGGTCCAGCGGGGAAAAGTGATGCTGGTCCTCACTGCCTCCTGGAACCCCTTCAAATGCCCCAGACAATTTGGCCCTCCCTGTTTCCTGCAGACTCTATCCCTAAAAGCACCTTTTTTCACTTTCGGCGGTGTTTGGAGCAAAAAGGACAAACGTCCAGCTTTTGCAGCCACAACAAAGGTGCCAGAGGGGAAAAGTGATGCTGGTCCTCACTGCCTCCTGGAACCCCTTCAAATGCCCCAGACAATTTGGCCCTCTCTGCTTTCCTACGGACTCTATCCTCAAAAGCACCTTTTCACAGTCTCGGCAGCCTCCGGAGAAAAAAAGACAAACATCCATCTTTTGCTGCCACAGCAAAGGTGCCAGCGAATAAAAGTGATGCTGGTCCTCACTGCCTCCTGGAACCCCTTCAAATGCCCCATACAATTTCACCCTCTCTTCTTTCCTGCAGACTGTATCGTCAAAAGGACCTTTTTTCACTTTCAGCGGTGTTTGGAGCTAAAAAGACAAACGTCCAGCTTTTGCTGCTACAGCAAAGGTGCCAGCGGGGAAAAGTGATGCTGGTCCTCACTGCCTCCTGGAATCCCTTCAATAGCCCCAGCCAATTTTGCCCTCTCTGCTTTCCTACGGACTCTATCGTCAAAAGCACCTTTTCACAGTCTCGGCAGCCTCCGGAGAAAAAAAGACAAACATCCAGTTTTGCTGCCACAGCAAAGGTGCCAGCGAGGAAAAGTGATGCTGGTCCTCACTGCCTCCTGGAACCCCTTCAAATGCCCCAGAAAATTTAGCCCTCTCTGCTTTCCTGCAGACTCTATCCTCAAAAGCACCTTTTTTCACTTTTGGCGGTGTTTGGAGCAAAAAAGACAAACGTCCAGCTTTTGCTGCCACAGCAAAGGTGCCAGCGGGGAAAAGTGATGCTGGTCCTCACTGCCTCCTGGAACCCCTTCAACTGCCGCAGACAATTTGGCCCTCTCTGCTTTCCTGCAGACTCTATCCTCAAAAACAACTTTTTTCAATTTCGGCGGTGTTTGGAGCAAAAAGGAAAAACATCCAGCTTTCGCTGCCACAGCAAAGGTGCCAGCGGGGAAAAGTGATGATGGTCCTCACTGCCTCCTGGAACCCCTTTAAATGCCTCAGACAATTTGGCCCTCTCTGCTTTCCTGCAGACTCTATCGTCAAAAGCACCTTTTTTCACTTTCGGCGGTGTTTGGAGCAAAAAATACAAACGTCCAACTTTTGCTGCCACAGCAAAGGTGCCAGCGGGGAAAAGTGATGCTGGTCCTCACTGCCTCCTGGAACCCCTTCAAATGCCCCAGACAATTTAGCCCTCTCTTCTTTCCTGCAGACTCTATCCTCAAAAGCACCTTTTTTCACTTTCGGCGGTGTTTGGAGCAAAAAAGACAAACGTCCAGCTTTTGCTGCCACAGCAAAGGTGCCAGCAGGGAAACGTGATGCTGGTTCTCACTGCCTCCTGGAACCCCTTCAAATGCCCTTGAAAATTTCACCCTCTCTTCTTTCCTGTGGATTCTATCGTCAAAAGCATCTTTCTTCACTTTCGGCGGTTTTTGGAGCAAAAAAGACAAAAGTCCAGCTTTTGCTGCCACAGCAAAGGTGCCAGCGGGGAAAAGTGATGCTGGTCCTCACTGCCTCCTGGAACGCCTTCTAATGCGCCATACAATTTGGCCCTCTCTGCTTTCCTGTGGACTCTATCCTCAAAAACAACTTTTTTCAATTTCGGCGGTGTTTGGAGCAAAAAGGAAAAACATCCAGCTTTCGCTGCCACAGCAAAGGTGCCAGCGGGGAAAAGTGATGCTGGTCCTCACTGCCTCCTGGAACCCCTTTAAATGCCTCAGACAATTTGGCCCTCTCTGCTTTCCTGCAGACTCTATCCTCAAAAGCACCTTTTTTCACTTTCGGCGGTGTTTGGAGCAAAAAAGACAAACGTCCAGCTTTTGCTGCCACAGCAAAGGTGCCAGCGGGGAAAAGTGATGCTGGTCCTCACTGCCTCCTGGAACCCCTTCAAATGCCCCAGACAATTTCACCCCTCCCTTCTTTCCTGCGGACTCTATCGTCAAAAGCACCTTTTTTCACTCTCTGCAGCCTCCGGAGCAAAAAAGACAAACGTCCAGCTTTTGCTGCCACAGCAAAGGGTCCAGCGGGGAAAAGTGATGCTGGTACTCACTGCCTCCTGGAACCCCTTCAAATGCCCCAGACAATTTGGCCCTCTCTGCTTTCCTGCAGACTCTATCCTCAAAAGCACCTTTTTTGTCTTTAGGCTGTGTTTGGAGTAAAAAAGACAAACGTCCAGCTTTTGCTGCCACAGCAAAGGTGCCAGCGGGGAAAAGTGATGCTGGTCCTCACTGCCTCCTGGAACCCCTTCAAATGCCCCAGACAATTTGGCCCTCTCTGCTTTCCTGCAGACTCTATCCTCAAAAGCACCTTTTTTCACTTTCGGAGGTGTTTGGAGCAAAAAAGACAAACGTCCAGCTTTTGCTGCCACAGCAAAGGTGCCAGCGGGGAAAAGTGATGCTGGTCCTCACTGCCTCCTGGAACCCCTTCAAATGCCCCAGACAATTTCACCCTCTCTTCTTTCCTGCGGACTCTATCGTCAAAAGCACCTTTTTTCACTCTCTGCAGCCTCCGGAGCAAAAAAGACAAACGTCCAGCTTTTGCTGCCACAGCAAAGGGTCCAGCGGGGAAAAGTGATGCTGGTACTCACTGCCTCCTGGAACCCCTTCAAATGCCCCAGACAATTTGGCCCTCTCTGCTTTCCTGCAGACTCTATCCTCAAAAGCACCTTTTTTGTCTTTAGGCTGTGTTTGGAGTAAAAAAGACAAACGTCCAGCTTTTGCTGCCACAGCAAAGGTGCCAGCGGGGAAAAGTGATGCTGGTCCTCACTGCCTCCTGGAACCCCTTCAAATGCCCCAGACAATTTGGCCCTCTCTGCTTTCCTGCAGACTCTATCCTCAAAAGCACCTTTTTTCACTTTCGGAGGTGTTTGGAGCAAAAAAGACAAACGTCCAGCTTTTGCTGCCACAGCAAAGGTGCCAGCAGGGAAAAGTGATGCTGGTCCTCACTGCCTCCTGGAACCCCTTCAAATGCCCTTGAAAATTTCACCCTCTCTTCTTTCCTGTGGATTCTATCTTCAAAAGCACCTTTTTTCACTTTCGGCGGTTTTTGGAGCAAAAAAGACAAAAGTCCAGCTTTTGCTGCCACAGCAAAGGTGCCAGCGGGGAAAAGTGATGCTGGTCCTCACTGCCTCCTGGAACGCCTTCTAATGCGCCATACAATTTGGCCCTCTCTGCTTTCCTGTGGACTCTATTGTCAAAAGGACATTTTTTCACTTTCAACGGTTTTTGGAGCAAAAAAGACAAACGTCCAGCTTTTGCTGCCACAGCAAAGGTGCCAGCGGGGAAAAGTGATGCTGGTCCTCACTGCCTCCTGGAACCCCTTCAAATGCCCCAGACAATTTCACCCTCTCTTCTTTCCTGCGGACTCTATCGTCAAAAGCACCTTTTTTCACTCTCTGCAGCCTCCGGAGCAAAAAAGACAAACGTCCAGCTTTTGCTGCCACAGCAAAGGGTCCAGCGGGGAAAAGTGATGCTGGTACTCACTGCCTCCTGGAACCCCTTCAAATGCCCCAGACAATTTGGCCCTCTCTGCTTTCCTGCAGACTCTATCCTCAAAAGCACCTTTTTTGTCTTTAGGCTGTGTTTGGAGCAAAAAAGACAAACGTCCAGCTTTTGCTGCCACAGCAAAGGTGCCAGCGGGGAAAAGTGATGCTGGTCCTCACTGCCTCCTGGAACCCCTTCAAATGCCCCAGACAATTTCACCCTCCCTTCTTTCCTGCGGACTCTATCGTCAAAAGCACCTTTTTTCACTCTCTGCAGCCTCCGGAGCAAAAAAGACAAACGTCCAGCTTTTGCTGCCACAGCAAAGGGTCCAGCGGGGAAAAGTGATGCTGGTACTCACTGCCTCCTGGAACCCCTTCAAATGCCCCAGACAATTTGGCCCTCTCTGCTTTCCTGCAGACTCTATCCTCAAAAGCACCTTTTTTTGTCTTTAGGCTGTGTTTGGAGTAAAAAAGACAAACGTCCCAGCTTTTGCTGCCACAGCAAAGGTGCCAGCGGGGAAAAGTGATGCTGGTCCTCACTGCCTCCTGGAACCCCTTCAAATGCCCCAGACAATTTGGCCCTCTCTGCTTTCCTGCAGACTCTATCCTCAAAAGCACCTTTTTTCACTTTCGGAGGTGTTTGGAGCAAAAAAGACAAACGTCCAGCTTTTGCTGCCACAGCAAAGGTGCCAGCGGGGAAAAGTGATGCTGGTCCTCACTGCCTCCTGGAACCCCTTCAAATGCCCCAGACAATTTCACCCTCTCTTCTTTCCTGCGGACTCTATCGTCAAAAGCACCTTTTTTTCACTCTCTGCAGCCTCCGGAGCAAAAAAGACAAACGTCCAGCTTTTGCTGCCACAGCAAAGGGTCCAGCGGGAAAAGTGATGCTGGTACTCACTGCCTCCTGGAACCCCTTCAAATGCCCCAGACAATTTGGCCCTCTCTGCTTTCCTGCAGACTCTATCCTCAAAAGCACCTTTTTTGTCTTTAGGCTGTGTTTGGAGTAAAAAAGACAAACGTCCAGCTTTTGCTGCCACAGCAAAGGTGCCAGCGGGGAAAAGTGATGCTGGTCCTCACTGCCTCCTGGAACCCCTTCAAATGCCCCAGACAATTTGGCCCTCTCTGCTTTCCTGCAGACTCTATCCTCAAAAGCACCTTTTTTCACTTTCGGAGGTGTTTGGAGCAAAAAAGACAAACGTCCAGCTTTTGCTGCCACAGCAAAGGTGCCAGCAGGGGAAAAGTGATGCTGGTCCTCACTGCCTCCTGGAACCCCTTCAAATGCCCTTGAAAATTTCACCCTCTCTTCTTTCCTGTGGATTCTATCTTCAAAAGCACCTTTTTTCACTTTCGGCGGTTTTTGGAGCAAAAAAGACAAAAGTCCAGCTTTTGCTGCCACAGCAAAGGTGCCAGCGGGGAAAAGTGATGCTGGTCCTCACTGCCTCCTGGAACGCCTTCTAATGCGCCATACAATTTGGCCCTCTCTGCTTTCCTGTGGACTCTATTGTCAAAAGGACATTTTTTCACTTTCAACGGTTTTTGGAGCAAAAAAGACAAACGTCCAGCTTTTGCTGCCACAGCAAAGGTGCCAGCGGGGAAAAGTGATGCTGGTCCTCACTGCCTCCTGGAACCCTTCAAATGCCCCAGACAATTTCACCCTCTCTTCTTTCCTGCGGACTCTATCGTCAAAAGCACCTTTTTTCACTCTCTGCAGCCTCCGGAGCAAAAAGACAAACGTCCAGCTTTTGCTGCCACAGCAAAGGGTCCAGCGGGGAAAAGTGATGCTGGTACTCACTGCCTCCTGGAACCCCTTCAAATGCCCCAGACAATTTGGCCCTCTCTGCTTTCCTGCAGACTCTATCCTCAAAAGCACCTTTTTTGTCTTTAGGCTGTGTTTGGAGTAAAAAAGACAAACGTCCAGCTTTTGCTGCCACAGCAAAGGTGCCAGCGGGGGAAAAGTGATGCTGGTCCTCACTGCCTCCTGGAACCCCTTCAAATGCCCCAGACAATTTGGCCCTCTCTGCTTTCCTGCAGACTCTATCCTCAAAAGCACCTTTTTCACTTTCGGAGGTGTTTGGAGCAAAAAAGACAAACGTCCAGCTTTTGCTGCCACAGCAAAGGTGCCAGCAGGGAAAAGTGATGCTGGTCCTCACTGCCTCCTGGAACCCCTTCAAATGCCCTTGAAAATTTCACCCTCTCTTCTTTCCTGTGGATTCTATCGTCAAAAGCACCTTTTTTCACTTTCGGCGGTTTTTGGAGCAAAAAAGACAAAAGTCCAGCTTTTGCTGCCACAGCAAGGTGCCAGCGGGGAAAAGTGATGCTGGTCCTCACTGCCTCCTGGAACGCCTTCTAATGCGCCATACAATTTGGCCCTCTCTGCTTTCCTGTGGACTCTATTGTCAAAAGGACATTTTTTCACTTTCGGAGGTGTTTGGAGCAAAAAAGACAAACGTCCAGCTTTTGCTGCCACAGCAAAGGTGCCAGCGGGGAAAAAGTGATGCTGGTACTCACT
>NW_028127413.1:0-18002 GCF_965231255.1 Vanellus vanellus
GGCTATGGGGGGTATGGGGGGTATGGGGGGGCATGGGGGGGCATGGGGGGGCATGGGGGGTATGGGGGGGCATGGGGGGCATGGGGGGTATGGGGGGGCATGGGGGGCGTGGGGGGGCATGGGGGGCATGGGGGGCATGGGGGGGCGTGGGGGGCATGGGGGGCATGGGGGGTCTTGGGGGGCACAAGGGGTCATGGGGGGCATGGGGGGTATGGGGGGGCATGGGGGTCATGGGGGGGCATGGGGGGTATGGGGGGGCATGGGGGGGCATGGGGGTCATGGGGGGGCAAGGGGGGTATGGGGGGCATGGGGGGTATGGGGGGTCATGGGGGTCATGGGGGTCATTGGGGGTCATTGGGGGCACGAGGAGTCATGGGGGTCATGGGGGGTCATGGGAGTCATGGGGGGTCTTGAGGGGTCATGGGGGTCATGGGGGTCATGGGGGGTCATGGGGTGTGTCATGGGGGGTCATGGGGGTCATGGGGGGTCATTGGTGGTCATGGGGGTCATGGGGTGTCATGGGGGGCCTTGGAGGTCATGGGGGTCATGGGGGTCATTGGGGGGCACGAGGGGTCATGGGGGTCTTGGGGGTCATGGGGGGTCTTGGGGGTCTTTGGGGGCACGAGGGGTCATGGGGGGTCATGTCATGGGGGTCATTGGGGGTCATGGGAGGTCTTGGGAGGTCATGGGAGTTATGGGGGGTCATGGGGGTCATGGGGGGTATATGGGTTGGGGGGTCGTGGGGGGGGTCGTGGGGGGGGTCATGGGGGGTCTTGGGGGTCATGGGAGGTCACGGGGGGGTCACGGGGGGTCCTGGGGGGTCAGGAGAGGGCATGGGGGTCCTGGGGGGGTCTTGGGGGAAATGGGGGGTCCCGGGGGGTCCCGGGGGGGCGGTCCCTGGGGGGGCGGTCCCTGGGGGGGGAGGGGGGCGGTCCCTGGGGGGGGGGAGGGGCAGCCGGGCAGTGGGTCCCGCAGCGCTGTTGCAGGAGCTGGAGGAGGAGTGGGGGGAGGGGGAGGGCCCCGTCCGCAGCTTCTTCCCGGAGAGCGCTCTCTGGAGGAGTGTCCCCACCAACGGCTCCGTCAGGTGACCCCCCGGGACCCCCCGGGACCCCCCCCGGGACCCCCCCGTGTGTCCCCCCCATGACCCCCCGTGACCCCCCGTGACCCCCCGTGTGTTCCTGTGACCCCCCCCCCCCGTGTCCCCCCGTGTGTCCCATGTGTCCCCCGGTGACCCCCCATGACCCCCCCGTGTCCCCCCCGTGTGTCCCTGTGACCCCCCCGTGACACCCCCGTGACCCCATGTGACCCCCCATGACCCCCCCGTGACCCCTGTGACCCCCCGTGTGTCCCATGTGTCCCTGTGACCCCCTGTGACCCCCATGACCCCCCCTGTGACCCCCCGTGTCCCCCCTGTGACCCCCCTCTGACCCCCCCATGACCCCCCATGTCCCCCCCGTGTCCCCCCCGTGACCCCCCTGTGACCTCCCCGTGACCCCCCGTGTCCCCCTGTGACCCCCCCGTGTCCCCCTGTGACCCCCCCCATGACCCCCGTGAGCCCTCGTGACCCCCTGTGACCCCCCGTGTCCCCCCGTGACCCCCTGTGTCCCCCTGTGACCCCCCCATGACCCCCCCCGTGACCCCCCGTGTGTCCCATGTGTCCCTGTGACCCCCTGTGACCCCCTGTGACCCCCCTATGACCCCCCCCGTGTCCCCCCCGTGTCCCCTCTGTGACCCCCCTGTGACCCCCCCTATGACCCCCCCGTGACCCCCCCGTGACCCCCTGTGACCCCCATGTGTCCCATGTGTCCCTGTGACCCCCTGTGACCCCCCCATGACCCCCCATGACCCCCCGTGACCCCCCCGTGACCCCCCGTGACCCCCCGTGTCCCCCCCATGACGCCCCCTGTGACACCTCCGTGACCCCATGTGACCCCCCGTGACCCCCCGTGTGTCCCCGTGTCCCCCCATGACCCCCATGACCCCCGTGACCCCCTGTGACCCCCCATGTTTCCCTGTGACCCCCCTGTGTCCCCCCCTGTGTCCCCCCCGTGACCTCCTGTGACGCCCTGTGTCCCCCCCATGACCCCCCCGTGTGTCCCTGTGACCCCTCTGTGACCCCCCTGTGACCCCCCTGTGACCCCCCCGTGACCCCCTGTGACCCCCCCGTGACCCCCCGTGACCCCCCGTGACCCCCCCATGACCCCCGTGACCCCCCGTGACCCCCCATGTCCCCCCCATGACCCCCCTGTGACAGCTCTGTGACCCCCTGTGACCCCCCATGTGTCCCTGTGACCCCCGTGACCCTCTGTGAACCCCCGTGACCCCCCCATGACCCCCCGTGTCCCCCGTGACCCCCCGTGTGTCCCCGTGTGTCCCCGTGTGTCCCCGTGACCCCCCCTGCGACCCCCCTGTGACCCCCTGTGACCCCCCGTGACCCCCCATGACCCCCCGTGACCCCCCGTGTGTCCCCAATGTCCCCATGTCCCCCTGTGTGTCCCCCTGTGTCCCCCCATGTCCCCATGTCCCCACGTCCCCGTGACCCCCTGTGACCCCCCATGCCCCCCCCGTGTGTCCCCATGACCCACTGTGACCCCCCGTGTCCCCCCGTGACCCCCCGTGTGTCCCCGATGTCCCCATGTCCCCCTGTGTGTCCCCCTGTGTCCCCCCATGTCCCCACGTCCCCGTGACCCCCTGTGACCCCCCGTGACCCCCCGTGACCCCCCGTGACCCCCCATGACCCCCCCTGTGTCCCCCCATGTCCCCACGTCCCCGTGACCCCCTGTGACCCCCCGTGTCCCCCCATGACCCCCTGTGTGTCCCCGATGTCCCCATGTCCCCACGTCCCCGTGACCCCCCGTGACCCCCCTGTGACCCCCGTGACCCCCATGACCCCCCGTGTGTCCCCGATGTCCCCATGTCCCCCTGTGTGTCCCCCTGTGTCTCCCCATGTCCCCACGTCCCCGTGACCCCCTGTGACCCCCCATGACCCCCCCGTGTCCCCCCCTGTGACCCCACATGACCCCCCGTGACCCCCCGTGTGTCCCCGATGTCCCCATGTCCCCCTGTGTGCCCCTCCCTGTGTCCCTCTGTGTCCCCCCCCGTCCCCATATATCCCCATATATCCCCATATGTCCCCCCCCCACCCCCCCAACCCCCCCCACACCCCCCTGTCCCCCTGTCCCCCTGTCCCCCGTCCCCATGTCCCCCTGTGTGCCCCCCCCTGTGTCCCTCTGTGTGTCCCCCCCGTCCCCCCATGTCCCCATATATCCCCATATATCCCCATATGTCCCCCCCCCACCCCACACACACCCCCCCCCACCCCCACCCCCCCCCACACCCCCCCCACCCCCCTGTCCCCCCGCCCCCAGGGTGACGTTCCTCCTTCCCGACTCCATCACCACATGGGAGGTTCGGGCCATCGCCGTCGTCCCCGGCCACGGTCAGTGTCACCTCCCTGTCCCCTCCCCCCACTGTCCCCATCTCCCGCCCCTCCCCCCCACCCCTCTCACCCTACGGGGACACGGCCACCCCCCCCCCCTCCCCCGCAGCCCCCGTGCTGTCCCCAGGCACCAGTGGCCCCCGGGGTGATGCCACCACCCCATGTCAGCGGGGTGTCCCCAAGGGGCGCTGTCCCCATGTCCCCAGTGTCACCCCCATGTCCCCCCATGTCCCCACGTCCCCCCATGTCCCCATGTCCCCAATGTCACCCCCACGTCCCCCCATGTCCCCAATGTCCCCCCATGTCCCCCATGTCCCCCCATGTCCCCATGCCCCCCCCATGTCCCCCATGTCCCCCCACGTCCCCCCATGTCCCCCCATGTCCCCAATGTCACCCCACATCCCCCCATGTCCCCCCATGTCCCCCCATGTCCCCAATGTCCCCCCCATGTCCCCCCATGTCCCCATGTCCCCAATGTCACCCCACATCCCCCCATGTCCCCCCATGTCCCCCCATGTCCCCAATGTCACCCCCATGTCCCCCCATGTCCCCAATGTCCCCAATGTCACCCCCATGTCCCCCATGTCCCCACATCCCCCCACATCCCCCCATGTCCCCAATCTCCCCCCCATGTCCCCATGTCCCCCCACATCCCCCCATGTCCCCCCATGTCCCCATGTCCCCATGTCCCCAATGTCACCCCCACGTCCCCCCATGTCCCCCCATGTCCCCATGTCCCCAATGTCACCCCACGTCCCCCCATGTCCCCAATGTCACCCCCATGTCCCCACGTCCCCCCCACATCCCCATGTCCCCCTATGTCCCCACATCCCCCCATGTCCCCCCGTGTCCCCAATGTCACCCCCACGTCCCCCCATGTCCCCCCCATTTCCCCACGTCCCCACATCCCCCCACGTCCCCCCATGTCCCCATGTCCCCAATGTCACCCCCACGTCCCCCCATGTCCCCAATGTCACCCCCATGTCCCCACATCCCCCCACGTCCCCACGTCCCCCCCACGGTGCCGCGGCGCTCTCAGGGCTGTGTGTGGCGGAGCCGCAGAGGGTGACGGTGACTCAGGAGCTCTATGTGGGGCTGCAGCTGCCCCCCAGCACCCGCCCCCACGAGCAGCTGCAGCTGCTGCCCCACATCCACAACCGGCTGCCCCACAGCGTCAATGTGAGTCCCCTGCCCCATAGCCACCACTGCCCCATAGCCACCCCCTGCCCCATAGACACCCCCTGCCCCATGACCACCTCCAGCCCCATAGCCACCACTGCCCCATAGCCACCCCCTGCCCCATAGCCACCCCCTGCCCCATAGACACCTCCTGTGCCCCATGACCACCTCCAGCCCCATAGCCACCACTGCCCCATAGCCACCCCCTGCCCCATAGACACCTCCTGTGCCCCATGACCACCTCCAGCCCCATAGCCACCACTGCCCCATAGCCACCCCCTGCCCCATAGACACCCCCTGCCCCATAGACACCGCCGGATCCCACAGGTTCCTCTGTATGACCCATAGATACCTCTTACGCCCCATAGATGCCGCCTGCCCCATAGATACCCCCTGTGCCCCATAGCCACCTCCAGCCCCATAGCCACCCCCTGCCCCATAGCCACCACACCCCTGAACCGTAGATGCCCCCTGTGCCCCATAGCCAACCCCTGCCCCATAACCACCTCCAGCCCCATAGCCACCCTGTGTGCCCCATAGCGGCCTCCTGTGCCCCATGACTACCCCCTGCCCCATAGCCACCCTGTGTGCCCCATAGCCACCTCCTGTGCCCCATAACCACCTCCAGCCCCATAGCCACCCTGTGTGCCCCATAGCCACCTCCTGTGCCCCATAACCACCTCCAGCCCCATAGCCACCCTGTGTGCCCCATAGCCACCCCTGCCCCATACCCACCTCCTTTGCCCCATAGCCACCTCCTGTGCCCCATAACCACCTCCAGCCCCATAGCCACCCTGTGTGCCCCATAGCCACCCCTGCCCCATACCCACCTCCTTTGCCCCATAGCCACCTCCTGTGCCCCATAACCACCTCCAGCCCCATAGCCACCCTGTATGCCCCATAGCCACCCCTGCCCCATACCCACCTCCTGTGCCCCATAACCACCCCCCGCCCCATAGCCACCCTGTGTGCCCCATAGCCACCCCTGCCCCATAGCCACCTCCTGTGCCCCATAACCACCCCCCGCCCCATAGCCACCCTGTGTGCCCCATAGCCACCCCTGCCCCATAGCCACCTCCTGTGCCCCATAACCACCTCCAGCCCCATAGCCCCCACCCCACCCCCCGGCCCCTGGCTGACGCAGCGGTGGCGCAGGTGACGGTGAGGGTGGCGGTGGCCGAGGGCGTCTGCGCGGGGTTGGGGGGCGCCCCCCAGCGCCTGGTGGTGCCCCCCGGGGGGGCGGTGGCGCTGCCCCTCACCCTGGTGGCTCTGCGCCCCGGGGACGTCCCCGTCACCGTCACCGCCCGGGGGGGCTGGGGGCTGGGAGACAGCCTCACCCGCGTCCTCCACGTGGAGGTGAGACCCACTTTCGGGGGTGTCCCCCCCCCCACACCCCCCACCCCACCCCACCCCACATATGGGGGTCGCCCCATGGCCACCCCAGTGACGCCCCTTCCCACAGCCCGAGGGGGAACTGCACCTGGAGGAGACCAGTTACGTCCTGGACACCGACGGTGGGTCTTGGTGGGAGGGGGGACCCACAGGTATGTGGGGCGGACCCCCAAGTGTGGGGCGGACCCCCAGGTCCGTGCGGGGGCGCTGAGAACCCGTCCCCGCAGGAGAAGGGGGTCGGACCTTGGAGATCCCCGGGGACGTCCCGGCCGGGGTTGTCCCCGGTGGGGAGTTCAGCGTCAGCATCCGCGTCACCGGTGGGTGACATCGGGGGGGGACGGGGGGGGGACACACGTGACGGGGGGGGGGACACGGTGGGGAGGTGGGGACGGGGCCACGGGGATGGGGCGTGGGGGGACGGGGGGGGTGGGGACGTGGTGGGACGTGGTGGGACGTGGTGGGACGTGGTGGGACGTGGGGGGACATGGGAGTGTGGTGGGACGTGGTGGGACGTGGTGGGACGTGGTGGGATGTGGTGGGACATGGTGGGATGTGGTGGGATGTGGTGGGATGTGGTGGGACGTGGGGATGGGGACATGGAACGTGGTGGGACGTGGTGGGACGTGGTGGGACGTGGTGGGACATAGGGATGGGCATTGAGACGTGGGGACATGGTGGGACAGGGAGGACATGGGGAGGTGACATGGTGGGACGTGGTGGGACACGGTGGGACACAGTGGGGACATGGGGATGAGGACGTGGGAGTGTAGTGGGGACATGGTGGGACGTGGTGGGATGTGGTGGGACGTGGTGGGATGTGGTGGAACATGGTGGGACGTGGTGGGACGTGGTGGGACGTGGTGGGACGTGGTGGGATGTGGTGGGACATGGTGGGACGTGGTGGGACATGGTGGGACGTGGGGATGGGGACATGGGAGTGTGGTGGGACGTGGTGGGACATGGTGGGACGTGGTGGGACGTGGTGGGATGTGGTGGGACGTGGTGGGACGTGGGGATGGGGACATGGAACGTGGTGGGTCATGGTGGGACATGGTGGGACGTGGGGATGGGGACATGGGAGTGTGGTGGGACGTGGTGGGACGTGGTGGGACGTGGTGGGATGTGGTGGGACGTGGGGATGGGGACATGGGAGTGTGGTGGGACATGGTGGGACGTGGTGGGACATAGGGATGGGCATTGAGACGTGGGGACATGGTGGGACAGGGAGGACATGGGGAGGTGACATGGTGGGACGTGGTGGGACACGGTGGGACACAGTGGGGACATGGGGATGAGGACGTGGGAGTGTAGTGGGGACATGGTGGGACGTGGTGGGACGTGGTGGGACGTGGTGGGACATGGTGGGATGTGGTGGTGGGACGTGGTGGGACGTGGTGGGATGTGGTGGTGGGACGTGGTGGGACGTGGTGGGATGTGGTGGGACATGGTGGGACGTGGTGGGATGTGGTGGTGGGACGTGGTGGGACGTGGTGGGATGTGGTGGGACATGGTGGGACGTGGTGGGATGTGGTGGGAGATGGTGGGACGTGGTAAGACGTGGTGGGATGTGGTGGGATGTGGTGGGACGTGGTGGGACGTGGTGGGATGTGGTGGGACGTGGTGGGACGTGGTGGGATGTGGTGGGACGTGGTGGGATGTGGTGGGACGTGGGGATGGGGACATGGGAGTGTGGTGGGACGTGGTGGGACGTGGTGGGAGATGGTGGGATGTGGTGGGACATGGTGGGACGTGGTGGGACGTGGTGGGAGATGGTGGGACGTGGTGGGACGTGGTGGGACGTGGTGGGACGTGGTGGGAGATGGTGGGACGTGGTAAGACGTGGTGGGATGTGGTGGGACGTGGTGGGACGTGGTGGGATGTGGTGGGACGTGGTGGGATGTGGTGGGACGTGGGGATGGGGACATGGGAGTGTGGTGGGACGTGGTGGGACGTGGTGGGAGATGGTGGGATGTGGTGGGACATGGTGGGACGTGGTGGGACGTGGTGGGAGATGGTGGGACGTGGTGGGACGTGGTGGGACATGGTGGGACGTGGTGGGAGATGGTGGGACGTAGTGGGACGTGGGGATGGGGACATGGGAGTGTGGTGGGACGTGGTGGGACGTGGTGGGACGTGGTGGGAGATGGTGGGACGTGGTGGGACGTGGTGGGACGTGGTGGGACGTGGTGGGAGATGGTGGGACGTGGTGGGACGTGGTGGGAGATGGTGGGACGTAGTGGGACGTGGGGATGGGGACATGGGAGTGTGGTGGGACATGGTGGGGACATGGGGGGGGGGGGGGGAGAGGGGACGTGGGGAGGGGGCGGTGGGGACATCCGGTGTCCCGCACTGACCTGTCCCTTTCTCTGTCCCTGTCCCCGCGTGTGACACCATCTGTGTCCCCGTGTCCCCGTGTGTCCCCATGTCCCCATGTCCCCACGTCTGTCCCCACGTCCCCATGTCCCCACGTCCCCACGTCTGTCCCCACGTCCCCGTGCCTGTCCCCATGTCTGTCCCCATGTCCCCATGTCCTCGTGTCTGTCCCCACGTCTGTCCCCATGTCCCCACGTCTGTCCCCACGTCCCCATGTCCCCATGTCCCTATGTCCCCACATCCCCATGTCTGTCCCCATGTCCCCATGTCTGTCCCCACATCCCCATGTCCCTGTGCCTGTCCCCACGTCTGTCCCCACGTCCTCATGTCCCCGTGTCTGTCCCCACGTCCCCATGTCCCCATGTCCTTCCCCACATCCCCATGTCCCCACGTCTGTCCCCACGTCCCCACGTCTGTCCCCATGTCCCCACATGTGTCCCCACGTCCCCGTGCCTGTCCCCATGTCTGTCCCCATGTCCCCACGTCTGTCCCCACGTCCCCGTGCCTGTCCCCATGTCTGTCCCCATGTCCCCATGTCCCCGTGTCTGTCCCCACGTCCCCACGTCCCCGTGCCTGTCCCCATGCCCCACATGTGTCCCCACGTGTGTCCCCACGTCTGTCCCCACGTCCGTCCCCACGTCCCCACGTCCCCGTGCCTGTCCCCATGCCCCACATGTGTCCCCACGTCTGTCCCCACGTCCCCATGTCCCCATGTCTGTCCCCATGTCCCCATGTCTGTCCCCATGTCCCCACGTCCCCACGTCTGTCCCCACGTCTCCATGTCTGTCCCCACATCCCCATGTCCCCACGTCCGTCCCCATGTCCCCACGTCCCCGTGCCTGTCCCCATGCCCCACATGTGTCCCCACGTCTGTCCCCACGTCCGTCCCCCCGGGTCCCCAGGCCGGGTGGGGGGCTGGGCGCTGCGGGGGGCGCTGGGGAGGGGGCGGAGGCTGCTGCGGTCCCCGTGGGGCTGTGGGGAGCAGGCGCTGATGGCCGTGGCCCCCCGCGCCGCCGCCCTGCGCTACCTGGACCAGAGCGCCGCTTGGGGGGCGCTGCCCCCCGACTCCCGCCCCCGCGGCCTGCGGGGCCTCCAGAGGGGTACGGGGGGCTGCGGGGGGGGTGGGGGGGATGGGGGCCACGGGGGGCCATGGGGGGTACGGGGGCTATGGGGGGGATGGGGGGGATGGGGGGCTATGGAGGGCCATGGGGGGCCATGGGGGGCTATGGGGGGGCTATGGGGGGCTATGGGGGGGCTATGGGGGGGCATGGGGAGCTATAGGGGGGCTATCGGGAGCTATGGGGGGCTATGAGGGCTATGGGGGGGCTATGGGGGCTATGGAGGTCAATGGGGGCTATGGGGGTCTATGGGGGCTATGGGGGGCTATGGGGGGGCTATAGGGGCTATGGGGGCTATGGGGGCTATGGGGGGGCTATAGGGGCTATGGGGGCTATGGGGGGGCTATGGGGGCTATGGGGGGGCATGGGGGGCTATAGGGGGGCTATGGGGGGCTATGGGGGGGCTATGGGGGTCAATGGGGGGGCTATGGGGGCTATGGGTCTATGGGGGCTATGGGGGGCTATGGGGGTCAATGGGGGGGATATGGGGGCTATGGGGGGGCTATGGGGGCTATGGGGGGCATGGGGGCCTATAGGGGGGCTATGGGGGCTATGGGGGCTATGGGGGGGTTATGGGGGGGCTATGGGGGCTATGTGGGCTATGGGGGCTATGGGGGGCTATGGGGGGGCTATGGGGGCTATTGGGGTTATGGGGGCTATGGGGGGGCTATAGGGGCTATGGGGGGCTATGGGGGGGGCTACGGGTGCTATGGGGGCTATGGGGGGCTATGGGGGCTATGGGGGGGCTATGGGGGCTATGGGGGCTATTGGGGCTACGGGGGCTATGGAGGTCAATGGGGGCTATGGGGATCTATGGGGGCTATGGGGGCTATGGGGGGGCTATGGGGGGCTATGGGGGCTATGGGGGGCTATGGGGGGGCTATGGGGGTCAATGGGGGGGATATGGGGGGTATGGGGGGCTATGGGGGCCTATGGGGGCTATGGGGCTATGGGGGGGCATGGGGAGCTATAGGGGGGCTATCGGGAGCTATGGGGGCTATGAGGGCTATGGGGGGGCTATGGGGGGGGCTATGGGGGCTATGGAGGTCAATGGGGGCTATGGGGGGCTATGGGGGCTATGGGGGGCTATGGGGGTCTATGGGGGCTATGGAGGTCAATGGGGGCTATGGGGGGCTATGGGGGCTATGGGGGGCTATGGGGGTCTATGGGGGCTATGGGGGCTATGGGGGGGCTATGGGGATCTATGGGGGCTATGGGGGCTATGGGGGGGCTATGGGGGTCAATGGGGGGGATATGGGGGGTATGGGGGGCTATGGGGGCCTATGGGGGCTATGGGGCTATGGGGGGGCATGGGGAGCTATAGGGGGGCTATCGGGAGCTATGGGGGCTATGAGGGCTATGGGGGGGCTATGGGGGGGGCTATGGGGGCTATGGAGGTCAATGGGGGCTATGGGGGGCTATGGGGGCTATGGGGGGCTATGGGGGTCTATGGGGGCTATGGAGGTCAATGGGGGCTATGGGGGGCTATGGGGGCTATGGGGGGCTATGGGGGTCTATGGGGGCTATGGGGGGCTATGGGGGCTATGGAGGTCAATGGGGGCTATGGGGGGGCTATCGGGGGCTATGGGGGCTATAGGGGGGCTATGGGGGGCTATGGAGGTCAAAGGGGGCTATGGGGGTCTATGGAGGCTATGGGGGGGGCTATGGGGGCTATGGGGGCTATGGGGGGGCTATAGGGGCTACGGGGGCTATGGGGGCTATGGGGGCTATAGGGGGGCTATGGGGGCTATGGTGGCTATGGGGGGGCTATAGGGGCTATGGGGGGGCTATGGGGGCTATGGGGGGGCTATGGGGGCTATGGGGGGCTATGGGGGGGCTATGGGGGCTATGGGGGGGGCTATGGGGGCTATGGGGGCTATGGGGGGGCTATGGGTGCTATGGGGGCTATGGGGGCTATGGGGGGGCTATGGGGTCTATGGGGGCTATGGGGGGGCTATGGGGGCTATGGGGGGCTATGGGGGCTATGGGGGGGCTATGGGGGCTATGGGGGCTATGGGGGCTATGGGGGCTATGGGGGCTATGGGGGCTATGGGGGGGCATAGGGCACCAGTGCCGCCGCTGTCCCCATCGCCCCCTCTGTCCCCGCAGGACTGGAGCGGGTGCAGAGCTTCCGCAAGAGCGACGGGTCCTACAGCGCCTGGAGGGAGCGGGGCAGCAGCACCTGGTGGGGGGGGGGGGGGGGGGATGGGGGGGGGGGGGGGATGTGGGGGGGTTGGGGGGGATGGGGGGACAGGGGGGGATGTGGGGACTTGGGGGTACATGGAGGGGCGTGTGGGGATGTGGGGGGGTGTGGGGGGGGATGGGGGGACATGGGGGGATGTGGGGACGTGGGGACATGGGGGGACATGGGGGGATGTGGGGGGACATGGGGGGACATATGGGGACATATGGGGACACGGGGGACATGGGGACACAGGGGGATGTGGGGGGACATATGGGGACATATGGGGACATGGGGGACATGGGGACACGGGGGGACATGGGGGGACATATGGGGACATATGGGGACATGGGGGACATGGGGACATGGGGGGACATGGGGGGATGTGGGGGGACATGGGGGGACATATGGGGACATGGGGGGACATGGGGACACAGGGGGACATGGGGGGACATATGGGGACATGGGGACACAGGGGGACATGGGGGGACATATGGGGACATATGGGGACATGGGGGACATGGGGACATGGGGGGACATGGGGGGACATGGGGGGATGTGGGGACATGGGGGGACGTGGGGGGACGTGGGGGGACGTAGGGGGACGTGGGGGGATGTGGGGGGATGTGGGGACATGGGGGGACATGGGGGGACATGAGGGGACGTGGGGAGACATTGGGGGGACATGGGGGGATATGGGGGGACTTGGGGACATGGGGGGGACTTGGGGAGTACATGGGGACATGGGGGGACGTGGGGACATGGGGATGTAGAGCGATATGGGGGGACGTGGGGGGACATGGGGGGACACGTGGGGACACGCGGGGACACGTGGGGGGACGCGGGGCGCGGTGGCAGTGGGCTGTCCCCGCAGGCTGACGGCACTGGTGCTGCGGGTGTTGGCTGTGGCCCGTCCCTACCTGCCGGTGGCCGCAGGTGGCCCCGGGGAGTCCCTGCGGTGGCTTCTGGGACAGCAGCGTCCGGACGGCGCCTTCCTGGAGAGGGAACCCGTCATACACCGGGAGATGCAGGTGGGGACACGGGGACGGGCCACCGCCAGGGCCACCGCCAGGGCCACCTCCCGGTCACCTGCAGGGCCATCTCCATGGCCACCTTCAGGGCTATCTCCATGGCCACCTCCAGGGCCACCTCCAGGGCCATCTCCATGGCCACCTTCAGGGCCACCTCCAGGGCCATCTCCATGGTTACCTCCAGAGCCATCTCCGTGGCCACCTCTAGGGCCACCTCCAGGGCCACCTCCAGAGCCACCTCCAGAGCCACCTCCCAGTCACCTCCAGGGCCATCTCCATGGTTACCTCCAGAGCCATCTCCGTGGCCACCTCCAGGGCCACCTCCAGGGCCATCTCCATGGTTACCTCCAGAGCCATCTCCGTGGCCACCTCCAGGGCCACCTCCAGGGCCATCTCCATGGTTACCTCCAGAGCCATCTCCGTGGCCACCTCCAGGGCCACCTCCAGGGCCACCTCCAGAGCCACCTCCAGAGCCACCTCCCAGTCACCTCCAGGGCCATCTCCATGGTTACCTCCAGGGCCACCTCCAGGGCCACCTCCAAAGCCACCTCCCAGTCACCTCCAGAGCCACCCTCAGGGTCACCTCCAGAGCCATCTCCGTGGCCACCTCCAGGGCCACCTCCAGGGTCACCTCCAGAGTCACCTCCAGGGCCACCTCCCTGGGCCACCTCCAGAGCCACCTCCTGGTCACCTCCAGACCCACCTCCAAAGCCACCTCCATGGCCACCTCCCTGGGCCACCTCCAGGGTCACCTCCGTGGCCACCTCCAGAGCCACCTCCATGGCCACCTCCAGGGCCACCTCCAGAGCCACCTTCAGGGTCACCTCCAGAGTCACCTCCCAGTCACCTCCAGGGCCATCTCCATGGTTACCTCCAGAGCCATCTCCGTGGCCACCTCCAGGGCCACCTCCAGGGACACCTCCAGAGCCACCTCCAGAGCCACCTCCAAAGCCACCTCCAGGGCCACCTCCCAGTCACCTCCAGGGCCACCTCCAGGGCCACCTCCAGGGGCACCTCCTGGTCACCTCCAGAGCCACCCCCAGGGCCACCTCCAGAGCCACCTCCAAAGCCACCTTCAGGGCCACCTCCCAGTCACCTCCAGGGCCACCTCCAGGGCCACCTCCCAGTCACCTCCAGGGCCACCTCCAGGGCCACCTCCAAAGCCACCTTCAGGGCCACCTCCCAGTCACCTCCAGAGCCATCTCCATGGCCACCTCCAGGGTCAAGTCCCCGGGTCACGTCCTGGGGCCACCTTCTTGTGTCACCTCCCTGGGTCACCTCCTCGGGTTATCTTCCAGGGCCACCTCCTCGGGCCACCTGCCCACGTCACCTCCCCATCCTATGTCACCGCGCAACGTCCCCATGCAGCGTCCCCAAACCACATCCCTCTGCAGTGTCCCCACGCAATGGCTCTGGGCCACCTCCCCGTGTCCCCTCCCCGGGCCACCTCCCGCTCAACGTCCCGGTGACGGTTGCCCGTGCCACGTCCCTGGGCCACCTCCCCGTGTCGTGTCCCCGTGCCGTGTCCCCACGCCATGTCCCCTCTGCCACCCCCCACGAGGCCGTGTCACCCCGCTGTGTCACCCGCTGTCTTCCCCCCTTTGTCACACCCTCCCGGGTGGCCCCGTGTCCCCAGGGCAGCGTGGCAGACCCCGGGCCCGAGGCCACCGTGTCCCTGACGGCCTTTGTGGTGGTGGCCCTGCAGGGGGCACGTGTCCTCCTGCCACCGGACAGTCCCCACCACCCCCGACTGGTGCGTCCCCCCCCTGTCCCCGTGTCCCCTCCCCGTGTCCTCAGGGTCACCCGTCCCCTCCTGTTTGTGTCCCCTCTGGTGTCCCCCTGTGGCACCACACATCCCCACCGCTGTCCCCATGTCCCCACGTCCCCCCACGTCCCCCCATGTCCCCCCACGTCCCCCCACGTCCCCCCACGTCCCCATGTCACCCCCACGTCCCCCCACGTCCCCCCACGTCCCCATGTCACCCCCACGTCCCCCCACGTCCCCCCCTGTCCTCATGTCCCCCATGTCCCTCCATGTCCCCATGTCCCCAATGTCACCCCCACATCCCCCCACATCCCCCCATGTCCCCCACGTCCCCCCATGTCCCCCCATGTCCCCACGTCCCCCCACACCCCCCCATGTCCCCACATCCCCCCATGTCCCCTCTGTCCCCCCACGTCCCCCCATGTCCCCCCATGTCCTCACGTCCCCCCACGTCCCCCCACGTCCCCCCATGTCCCCACGTCCCCCCACGTCCCCCCACGTCCCCCCATGTCCCCATGTCCCCCCACATCCCCCCACACCCCCCCATGTCCCCAATGTCCCCCCACGCCCCCCCATGTCCCCAATGTCCCCCCATGCCCCCCCATGTCCCCTCTGTCCCCCCACATCCCCCCACGTGTCCCCACGTCCCCCCACATCCCCCCATGTCCCCACGTCCCCCCATGCCCCCCCACATCCCCCCATGTCCCCACGTCCCCCCATGCCCCCCCACATCCCCCCATGTCCCCACGTCCCCCCACGTCCCCCCACGTCCCCCCACGTCCCCCCATGTCCCCACGTCCCCCCCGCCCCCCCATGTCCCCAATGTCCCCCCTCCCTCTGCCGCAGGATGAGGCTCTCTCTCAGGCCGCCACCTTCCTGCGCGGCCACCTGGAGACCTTGGGGACATTCGGGACAGCCATCACCACCTACGCGCTGGCACTGGTGGACACCGGCCCCCCCGGCCCCTCCCCCGCCCTGGACCGTCTGCGCCGCCTCTCCCAGTCCGCCCAGGGTGAGCCCCTCCCCCCCCCCGGTGTCACCCCCGCGTCACCCCCGTGTCACCCCGGTGGCAGCCAGGCGCCCACGTCCCCTCGGGGGGGGGGGGGGGGGACACCCGGGGTCACACTGGGGTCACACTGGGGTCACATGGGGGTCCCTCCGGGGTCACACTGGGGTCACACTGGTGTCCCATGGGGGTCTCACTGGGGTCCCACTGGTGTCACACTGGGGTCACACAGGGGTCACACGGGGGTCACACAGGGGTCACACAGGGGTCACACTGGGGTCACACAGGGGTCACACTGGTGTCACACGGGGGTCACATGGGGGTCCCTCTGGGGTCCCTCTGGGGTCCCACTGGGGTCCCTCCAGGGTCACACTGGTGTCACATGGGGGTCCCACGGGGGTCCCACGGGGGTCCCATGGGGGTCCCACTGGTGTCACACTGGGGTCACACTGGTGTCCCAGGGGGGTCACACTGGTGTCACACTGGGGTCACACAGGGGTCACACGGGGGTCACACTGGGGTCACACTGGGGTCACACAGGGGTCACACTGGTGTCACACGGGGGTCCCATTGGGGTCACACTGGTGTCACACGGGGGTCACACGGGGGTCCCACTGGTGTCACACGGGGGTCCCATGGGGGTCACACTGGTGTCCCACGGGGGTCCTACTGGTGTCACACTGGTGTCCCATGGGGGTCACACTGGTGTCACACTGGGGTCACACAGGGGTCCCTCTGGGGTCACATTGGTGTCACACAGGGGTCCTTCTGGGGTCACACCGGGGTCCCACGGGGGTCCCTCTGGGGTCACACTGGGGTCACACTGGTGTCACACTGGGGTCACACAGGGGTCACACAGGGGTCACACGGGGGTCACATTGGGGTCCCTCCAGGGTCACACTGGTGTCACACGGGGGTCAGACGGGGGTCACACTGGGGTCACATGGGGGTCCCTCTGGGGTCTCACTGGGGTCCCTCCGGGGTCACATTGGTGTCACATGGGGGTCACACGGGGGTCACACGGGGGTCCCATGGGGTTCCCACTGAGGTCCCTCCAGGGTCACACTGGTGTCCCACGGGGGTCCCACTGGTGTCCCACGGGGGTCCCTCTGGTGTCACACTGGTGTCCCACGGGGGTCCCGCAGACACCGGGGTCGCCGGCTGGGCCTCGCTGGCCGTTGCCCCCGGAGCCCCTGGGTGGCCCTGACCCTCGCGGTGGGGGGGGGGTGTTGGGGGGGGGCAGGTGGCCGGGCGCAGTTCTGGCCGGCGGGTGGCCCGGCGGCCACGGTGGAGGCCACGGCCTACGGACTGCTGGCGCTGCTGCAGCACCGCGATGGCGCCGGCGCCGGCCGGGCCGCCCGATGGCTGCGGGCCCAGGGCAACTACGGCGGCGGCTTCCGCTCCACCCAGGTGCCCCCCCCCACATCCCCCCCCCTCCCCCCCAACCCCCCCTCCTCTGGGGATCGGGGGGGATTGGGTCTCCATCTCTGGGTGCCCCTGGGGGGGGGGTGTGTGTTATGGGGTGGGGGGTCATCTCCATCCTGGGTGGCCCTTGGGGGGGGGGGTCATGGGGGGGGGGGTCATCTCCATCCCTGGGTGGCCCTTGGGGGGGGGGGTCACGGGGTGGGGGGGTCATGGGTGGGGGGTCCCAGAGATGTGGGTGCCCCTGGGGGGGGTCATCTCCATCCCTGGGTGGCCCTGGGGGGGGGGGGGCGTCATGGGGTGGGGGGTCCCGGACACATGGGTGCCCCTAGGGGGGTGGGGGTGGGGGTCGTGGGGTGGGGGGGTCACCTCCATCCCTGGGTGGCCCTGGGGGGGGGGGGGTCATGGGGGGGGGGGGGTCCTGGACATGTGGGTGCCCCTGGGGTGGGGTGGTCATGGGGTGGGGGGTCATCTCCATCCCTGGGTGGCCCTGGGGCGGGGTGGGGGGGTCACGGGGTGGGGGGGGTCATGGGGTGGGGGGTCCCAGAGATGTGGGTGCCCCTGGGGGGGGGTCACCTCCATCCCTGGGTGGCCCTGGGGGGAGGGGGGGTCATGGGGGGGGGGTCCTGGACATGTGGGTGCCCCTGGGGTGGGGTGGTCATGGGGTGGGGGGGTCATCTCCATCCCTGGGTGGTCCTGGGGCGGGGTGGGGGGGTCACGGGGTGGGGGGGGTCATGGGGTGGGGGGTCCAGAGATGTGGGTGCCCTGGGGGGGTCATCTCCATCCCTGGGTGGCCCTGGTGGGGGGGGCATCATGGGGTGGGGGGTCCCGGACACGTGGGTGCCCCTAGGGGGGTGGGGTGGGGGGTCGTGGGGTGGGGGGGTCACCTCCATCCTGGGTGGCCCTGGGGGGGGGGTCACAGGGTGGGGGGTCCCGGACACGTGGGTGCCCCCGGGGGGGGGGGTGTCATCTCCATCCCTGGGTGGCCCTTGGGGGGGGGGGTCATGGGGTGGGGGGTCCCGGACATGTGGGTGCCCCTGAGGTGGGGGGGTCATGGGGTGGGGGGTCATCTCCATTCTGGGTGGCCCTTGGGGG